>NC_133770.1:55066408-55212607 GCF_003597395.2 Chelonoidis abingdonii | reverse complement strand
CTCAACCCAGAATTCCAATGGGCAGGGGACACTGCAGGAACTATGGGATAGCTATGGGATAGCTACCCACAGTGCAACGCTCCAGAAATCGACGCTAGCCTCAGTACATGGACGCACACCACCGAATTAATGTGCTTAGTGTGGCCGCGTGCACTCGACTTCATACAATCTGTTTTACAAAACCAGTTTATGTAAAATCGGAATGATCCCGTAGTGTAGACGTACCCTGTGTGAGGTTCATGAGGTATGTGTATTAGTGAGGTTCTGTTGCTATACTGAATTAGCTTTCCCAAGGAAACCTCAGTGTTTCACAAGGAAGTGATCTGCCCTGCTGAGGCTTTCCAACAATTTGTACATGTCTTGCATTCAGGTTCCAGTATTGATTGTGACATCCCATTGCTCATCCTACAGACAGCATCCTGGACAGCAGAGGCCTGAATCTGAGCTTCATTACATGAAGGTAAATCAGGATTAATACTAATTAAATCAGAGATGTACACCAGTGTGAAAGCAGAATCAAGCTCAAAGTAGCTTCACTGGCTTCTGATTGCTTGTTGTTATTGAATACTCTGTATCATTTTAAAGTGATACAAAGATAATTATTTTGTAAATACTCCCTGCTGCCTTGCTTTGCCAAGCAGTTTGGATGCATCCCAGGACCTAGCTCCCTAAGCCTTAAGATTCTAGCCATACTTTTCAATCAGCCAATGTGAGAGACAATGTGAAAGAATGGGCCAAAGTGAGGGAAAGAAAAAAGAATCTATTCAGACTGGAAACTTAAAGTACTGAGTGATTCATATCTATAGTATAAATAACTCCCTCTATATTCTTAATATATGGAAACATATCCATCTCATAGAAGTGGAAGGGACCCTGTAGGGTCACTGAGTCCAGTGCCCTGCCTTCACTAGCGGGACCAAATACTGATTTTGCCCCAGATACCTCAGTGGCCCCCCCTCAAGGATTGAACTCACAACTCTGGGTTTAGCAGGCCAATACTCAAATCACCGAGCTATCCCTTCTCCTAGTCTCTTTTTCATGATTCTTTATTGCTGATATAAATAGTTTCAAATATAAAAGTGAGGGCATGATAAATTAGGGTGGGATTTAGGGAATTTTGGGACTAAAATGAGGGATAACCCTCCAAATGGGGGCCATTTGAGAGGTATATTTTAATGGCACAATTTTGCACAGCCTGATTCTTACACTAAGATTTTCAGGAACACGGTAACAAAGGAATATAAGGCAGTGCAGTAACCTAACCTCAAGGTTTCAAAATGTGAACTACAATCTGTTGAGAGCATTGTTATTTCCAGATGTAAAATGTGATTCTTTTACTTCTGCATAAGTAAAGGAACATTGCTTTTAAAAGGAGCTCCATTGATACTTATGATTAAACATATAAGGGCAAACCACAAAATATATTATTGGATACACTAATGTCTTAAAAGGTTGCATCCATCTTAAACAAGGTTAGTAAGATCTTTCTCAAAACATTATTTTCGAGTTTGTTATATGTTCTGCGATATGATTTATGAAATAAGGACTCCATCATCCTTTTTCCACTCCCTCATAGCTAAAAGGAAATCTTTGTAATAGCAGTTTTCTTCTGAAATTAAGATTTATTGAAGAGATAATCAGGAAGATTAGACTTGTCAATATCTACGGGATGTATGATCTAAGCAATTCATTTTTCATTTTAAGCAAAACAATTCTTTCTGTTGATAAGAAGGTATTTTTGTTTTAAAATACATTGCATGAAGACTTATTTTATTAACTTTAGGATGGGAAGAAAAAGGTGATTACCTAGATTTATAAAACATCAGCATTAACAAAGATTCGCTGATTTTTCTTACTTTGCTTCCAGAACCATAAGGCAAAAAACTTTGCTCTGTTCAATTCTCTTTTTTTTTTAAGTTTATTCATTTTTAGTAACTTTCATCCTCATGAAAAAGTTGTGCAAAAAATATATGCTATATTGTTGTGTATTTATCTGCACAATATTCTACCCATTATATTAGATACTAAGCCTAAATATGCTGCAGCAGCCCTGAAAATGACAGGGAATTAAATCTTCTATTTGTAATTAAGGGTAGCACATTTACATACGTCTAATAATTTTTCTTTTTATTGGCTAATATACTGTTGTTTTACTTGGAAGTTCTGCACGGTATGGCTTGTGCATAATATTCTGCCTATGATTATTTAAAATGTGTCAGCTAATAGCCTATAGGAGATCTTGATAACTACAGTTCTCATTACTAAGCAAGAAGGAATTATCGATGCCTTAGACCTTCTTGCAGTGGCTTCAAAGTAAGGGTGGTGCTCTTCCGTTTACCTGCTCCACAAAGGCTGGTCCCAGCTGCTATTTATTTTACTTGCTGGAGTCCATGGGATAAGTTGTATGATGAAAAAGACAGAAATTGCTATTTGGCTGGGTCTTTCCCAGTTGGACTGCTCTAGCTTCTTTCCCTCAGTGAGATCCTTTCATCTTTGTCTACGAATAGGTCCTTGGAGAGCATAGTAAAAGCTTGTCTTCACTACCGGGCTAAGTTGACCTAAGTTACGCTACTTTAGTTACATGAATAATGTAGCTGGAGTCGATGTAGCTTATGTCGACTTACAATGATGTCTTCACTGCACTGCATCAACAGGAGGCGCTCTCCGGTAGACCTCCTTTACTCTTCTCGGAAAGTTGGATTACCGAGGTGAGCATTCTGCCTCACCCCCTGCTGGATTTATTGCAGCAGTGTTGATCTCCCTGTAGTGAAGACAAGCCCTCAGAGTGGTGATAGTAAGAACCACTGCAGCAGAGGAAGCCCAACCACAAGGTTAAGATTGGAGACACTGAGCTTGCTTCTCCTCAGCAGGGCAGTGCAAATTTCTCCTCTTGCATAAATAATAGCTGCTGCACCCTCTAGGGGATTTAATGGTAAGGGAGGGCAAGGAGTGTTTGCTGTGCTCCCCTATCTCACAGGATCTACCAGGGAAGGGCAGCTTTAAGTTGCAGCTCGGGCTTCTATGAATCCCTGCTGGCAAAGGCTACCCAGGATAGAGATGGAAACAGTGCATGGCTGTGCCAGTGTTATCTGGTCATGACACCTTCATCATCCACTTCTGAGTTACTCTGACCACATTGGGTTCTCTGACATAGTGAGAATTTCAGAAATCTTGCACAGCTTCAGCCTTCTGCAGGTGTACAGGACTGAGAATATACAGATATTTCTGGCTAATAATTTCATAGTTGTAATGGATAAAATGTGTCTGTGGTAATTTGATTGGATCTCGCTAAAGCTTTTGATACCATGGGCCACGAGGTCTTTACTGACTCATCTGGAAGATTTTGCACAAGTGAATGGACTGGGTTTATTTGTAACTTTCCAGGTCAGTACTGACTGATGAATTGCTCTTTCTCTCTGTGGGCCTGCATATGCCAAATCCTGCAGGATTCCGTTTTATTCCCTCTCTTGTTTAATGTATATATGAAGCCTCTAGTGTATTTGGCAGGAGCCTCCCCCATGATCTGGCAGAAATACGAAGCTGGATAAAAACAAACTGGCTATGACAGCCAGGATAAGACAAAGGCAATACTTGTCAACAAGGGGAAGTGTATAAAGGAATTGACAGAAGTAGTGTCCGCAGCACTGATTGAGGGAACATACCCACTTCTGCCAAAATTAGCAATGACTTATAATATCTGTCATGGTCTGTGGGTGGTCAGGAGATTGTGTCTATTCCTCTCTGTAATGACCTCACAATGGTCATTCATACTGTTGTTACTGCAATGATCTCTACTTAGGGAAAACCTTAAAGGTCACCCAATAGGTCAATCTGGGGCAGAACACAGCTGCCTGCCAGCTAAGTGATGTCAGCTACCTTGAGTCCTTAAAGCCTGTGCTCAAATCTCTGTGTTAGCTTCTTATTTATTCCAGATGGAATTGGAACTCTTGGTTGTGATCTTCAAAGTCCTGGTGGGATGAGATTTAATTATCTGGAAGATTGTCTGTCACCTGAAGCCCCATCATAAAAGTTCAGAAAAAATGGGAGACTCTTGACATTAATTCCTGAAGTAAGTTTCTTAGTTGAGAGCTCTCATTGGCTTTGGAATTTGCTTCTCTTGGAAGTCCAAAAGAACTTGAGGATATTGACCTTCAGGGCATAATGCAGGGCACTTATTTTGTTTTTCATTTGAACGACTGTTTTTGTTTTTGTCCTTGCCATACCTAATTAGTTTTTATCTGTGCCTAACTACTAAAGCAATAAGTGCTACAGAAAAGAGCAAATAAACAAATATGTGCTTCGTTTGATGGACATCACTGAATACGGGAGGCTTTCTTTCTGCACTGGAGCAGCTCACGCTGCTAAAGACTTCTGTACTTAGTCATAACTAGTTATAAGCATTGTATGGGATGCTTATAACTCAGATGAGGGATTAGGCAAACAGTTAATGACACAAAGATGAAGTTTTCAGTTTTCTTGGTCTGTCTTTGAGGCAGCTAGCACCCAATGGCCATCTGATGTAGAGAACAGGGTCAGTAGCTCTGAGGAAATGGAGACTAGAGTCAGCAAGGGCTGTGAGACAGATGGAGAAGTATCTTCACCTAGCGAAAGAAGTAGATAATTTAGAGAACCACTTGGTCTACCTGAGTCTGTTTCATAGTACTAATTGGGCTTGCAGTGTTCTGAACTGGAGTCCCGACTATGGTAAAAACCCGTGTATTGTCATTATTATTATTTTTTAAAAACTTTGGCAATAGAGGGAGATTCTATAGCCCAACATACTGTGCCATGGATAAAAATTACATTTTTTCCCATCAGAAATTTTCAGTGAATCTTGAAAGAGAGAGGAAGGTTCAAAAACCCAGAGCTGCAGCGAGGACAAAAATTTGTGGCTCTTTCCCCTATAGGACTCCAAGTAATCTTCAGGGGACAGAAACTTATTTTTTTTAAACACTTTACTGAAAGGGGAGAACTGTATATAGAAAATGAACAACAAGAAAGGAAAATTGTGACCAAAGCCCTCTATTCACTATTATGGCACAGATTGAACAGCAGCATTAAGAGAAGAGGTGGCTAAGGGGGTTTCAACCCATTTTTATGGCCTCAGCTCCAGTCATGGAGTGTCCAGCTGCCAGTGGATTAGGGTTAGCAGACAACAAGTGTGAAAAATCAGGATGGGATGGGGGGTAATAAGAGCCTATATAAGAAAAAGACCCCAAAATCTGGACTGTCCCTATAAAATCGGGACATCTGGTCACCCTACTGTGGATTGGCCTAAAGTAGAGCATCTTTCTTCCCACCAGCCACACTCCATATATGGGGGACTGGAGTGGGAGTGGCATTGGAAATGCTATGGGATCTTTATACCACTAGAAGATCCCCTACACTGTATCTACATGTGTATGGCTTCTTTGTGCCAGTGAACCAGTGCAGACCCTCTGTTTCTATGTTACTTCAATCTTTTATATTGTATTACATTAATTCTAAAATTTCTTATATTCCCTCCTTGATACATGTCTAACTCTCATTAAATGTAATAGCTGTTATATGCACACATTCTGGGTAGAATAACCCTTTTTTAAAGGGGTTCAAAATTGCAGAGCTACATCTTTAGCTGAACTGCTTTAAGTTATTCTATGGATCATCTGGAGCAGCTCTATAAACTAGTTCATTGTTTAAGATTAGGAAAATAGTTCTTGGTTGCTAGCTGAAATATGGAAATCAGTCTTGACCAGCATCCAAGTTACCAAGTTAATAAATATTCAAATCTAATCTCAAATAAGAATTCATTTCTCAGTTAATTCCGAATGGTAGAACAGCTTTTGCACTTTGGTATTAATAATGTCTCGGAAATACACACACGTAGGTATTTTGTATTATAAAAACATACTAGATTATGTCATATTATATCATGCAAAATCCAACTGATTTCAGTGAGACTACTTGTGCTTAAAGTTAGGCAGTGCTTAACTACTTTGATAAATCAGTCAGTGCCAATGCTATTTATATTTAAACCTTATTACAGGCCTTTTTGTCTGTGGTCATCGAATTAACTCTAAAACAAAAACAAAAATATTTTAATATTAGCATTTTATACACAGCACATTTGATGTTTGTCTGAATGATCTGAAGAATAATGTAAGAAACCCTCTATGGCAGGTTTAATAAAAAATATGTTCAGTTGGCACACCTTGGAAGACGGCAAGGCTGATAAAACCTGGTGTAGAAGCTGAATATATTTTTATTGGATGCAGCTCTTAGAGACCCTACATTTGAAAATGGGTATAACTGCGTTTTTATGTAACTTTTCTAAGTACTTGTCCTTCAGCCATCCTGCAATCGTATAGATCAGAAGTGTAGTTTTAAAAAGTTAGGATGGGTTGATAATTTGAAAGTTCTTAGATGTTTTTAAAAAAATGTTTTATATGCATTTTCAGATGTACTGTTCTCTGAAGGTCTGTTTTCAATGGTCATAATGTGCTCTTTTCTTAAAATATTTACTAGTTTTACAAATCTAAAACTAACAAACAAACCACCTTTCCCCCCTTTTTAGTTTCTCTAATACTTGTATCTCTGCTTACTATATTGTGTTGTGGTAGTACCTATGCACATTATTTGCGGTTGACTTTTTTTCTGTACAAACAAGTCATGATTAATATAAATGAGCCTAGATTGATTCAGATACATAAGGGCTGAAGAGTGATGGCTGATGCAAAGAGGGATGATTAGTATTGTTCTTGCTACATGATGAATTACACATCATCATGCATTAAAACAATGAATTGTCCTTCAGGATATCAAAGACATGAACAAATGACATGATGGCAAATATATGGTCTTTTATCAGATAGAAAAAGTTTGAAATTCAGCAACAATTTGTAGACTATTTTCTGAGTTTCAGAGCATGAAGGAAGGGATGCTGCAGTGTCTCAGGATAGTTTTGGTTACTGAACTTCTTGCCTCTTTAAACTCCCCTGGGGTCCAATCCTGCACTCCTTACTCTATCAAAGCCATTACTGTAGTCAAGGAGCGTTTACCTGAGAAAGAAGTATAGGATTGGGTCCTCAGTTCTTTGGAAGTGGCAGGTTTAGCAATAACCCAGAATGAATGTACTTGATTAGCTTTCATGTACAGGGATGGAGTAAATCTATTCTCTCTCTCTCTCTCTCTAGATAGATAGATAGATAAAATAGAGGTGTTTATTTTTGTAAATATTCTGGTGGACTATGGCTTCTAAGAAATCTTTCTCTGTCATCATGATCATGGGAGAAACAAGGTGGGTGGGCTAATATCTTTTATTGGATCAACTTCTGTTGGTGACAGACAAGCTTTTGAGCCTGCACAGAGATCTTATAGAATCATAGAATCGTAGGACTGGTAGGGTAGGATCCTTGAGAGATCCTCGAGTCCGGTCCCCTGCATTCATGGCAGGACTAAGGTGTCCCCAGGTGTTTGTCTAACCTGCTCTTAAAAATCTTCAATGATGGAGATTCAACAACTTTTCCTAGGCAATTTATTTCAGTGCTTAACCACCCTGACAGTTAGGAAGTTTTTCCTAATGTCCAGTCTAAACCTTCCTTGCTGCAATTTAACCCCATTGCTTCTTGTCCTGTCCTCCTCCTTGTAACAACCTTTTATGTACTTTTATGTACCTCTCAGTGTCTCTTCTCCAGACTAAACAAACCCAATTTTATCAATCTTCCCTCATTGGTCATGTTTTCTAGACCTCTAATCATTTTTGTTGCTCTTCTCTGGACTTTCTCCAATTTGTCCATATCTTTTCTGAAATGTGGCACCCAGAACTGGACATGATATTCCAGTTGAGGCCTCATCAGTGTGGAGTGAGCAGAAGAATTACTTCTCATGTCTTGCTTACAACGCTCCTGCTAATACATCCCAGAATTATGTTTGCTTAGTTATTTGCTCTATTATCTTTCTGGGTACTGAAGTTAAGCTGGCTGGTCTGTAATTCCCTGGGTTGTCTTTATTTCCCTTTTTATAGATTGACACTGTATCTGCCCTTTTCCAGTACTCTGGAATCTCTCCAGTCTTCCAGGACTTTTTGAAGATAATCACTAATGGCTCAGATATCTCCTCACTCAGCTCCTTGCATATTCTAGGCTGTATTTTATCAAACTGTATTTCATCATTCTTCTTCAGGTCTGGAAAACTTACTCAGAGTGTCACAGCTAAATACAAGGTGGAACAGATTGTTTAGTATAAGTAGTTAATACATATTTCAAGGGACACTTCAAGATGGCCTCTTAATTTCCCTCCAGTCATAGGGAGGAAAAGAAGACAGGGGAAGCATCTGTTTTTTTCAGTGTGTTATTGATTGTTGTAACAAGCCATAAAGCCAGTGTCTCTATTAAGGACACAAATTCATTTCTCATTCAAGATTTTGAAAGTTGTAGCTGAAATAACTCTAGTCTGATTCAAGAAAATTTCCCTTGGATGATCATATCACATTGCTTGCAACTTGCAAAATGCAGTTGTTTTTATATGTCTTGTGGGACAATTGAATTGGTGAAACCTGCCTTCAATCTAAATACAGTAAGAAAAGAGGACAGCTGAAATAAACTAATCTTACACTTTACTACCGCTCCCAATGGTTTAATTGGCTGAGTTAGTTTTCTTAGGCTTTGACAACAAGAGAAGTTGTACTTAGCAAACTCAGGGAGTTGGTAGGTAAGATCCCATGGGAAGCAAGTCTAAGGGAAAAAACAATAGAAGACAGTTGGCAGTTTTTCAAAGAGACATTATTGAGGGCACAAGCAGAAACTATCCCACTGCGTAGGAAAGACAGGAAGTACGGCAAGAGACCACCCTGGCTTACCCAGATCTTCAGTGATCTAAAAATAAAAAGAGTCCTACAAAAAGTGGAAACTAGGTCAAATTAAAAAGGATGAATATAAACAAATAACACAAGTATGTAGGGACAAAATTAGAAAGGTCAAGGCACAAAACCAGATCAAACTAGCTAGAGAGATAAAGGGAAACAAGAAAACATTCTACAAATACATTAGAAGCAAGAGGAAGACCAAGGACAGGGTGTGTGTGTGTGTGTGTGGGGGGGAAATAATAACAGAAAATGTTGAAATGGCAGAGGTGCTTAATGACTTATTTGTTTTGGTTTTCCCCAAGAAGGTTGGGGGTGATTGGACGTCTAACACAGCGAATGTCAGTGAAAATGAGGTAGGATGAGAAGAGGCTAAAATAGGGAAAGAACAAGTTAAAAATTACTTCGACAAATTAAATATCTTTAAGTCACCAGTGCCTGATGAAATGCATCCTAGAATACTCAAGGAGCTGAATGAGGAGATATCTGAGCCATTAGCGATTATCTTTGAAAAGTCATTAAAGATGGGAGAGATTCCAGAAGACTGGAAAAGGGCAGATATAGTGCCCATGTATAAAAAGGGAAATAAGGACAACCCAGGAAATTACAGACCAGTCAGCTTAACTTCTCTACCGGAAAGATAATGGAGCAAATAACTAAGCAATCAATTTGCAAACATCTAGAAGACAATAGGGTGATAAGTAACAGTCAACATGGATTTGTCAAAAACAAATCTTGTCAAACCAACCTGATAATTTTCTTTGACAGGGTAACAAGCCTTGTGGATGGGAGGAAGCAGTAGACATGGTATATCTTCACTTTAGTAAAGCTTTTGATACTGACTTGCATGACCTTCTCTTAAATAAACTAGGAAAATATAACCTAGATGAAGCTACTATAAGGTGGGTGCAAAACTGGATGGAAAATCATTCCCAGAGAGTAGTTATCAGTGGTTCACAGTTATACTGGAAGGGCTTAACAAGTAGGGTACTGCAGGGATCAATTCTGGATCTGGTTCTGTTCAATATCTTCATCAATGATTTAGATAATGGCATACAGAGTACATTTATAAAGTTTGTAGATGATACCAAGCTGGGAGGGGATGCAAGTGCTTTGGAGAACAGGATTATAATTAAAAATGATCTGGACAAACTGGAAAAATGCTCTGAAGTAAATAGGATGAAATTCAATAAGGACAAATGCAAACTACTCCACTTAGGAAGGAACAATCAGTTGCACACGTACAAATGGGAAATGACTGCCTAAGAAGGAAACTGCAGAAAGTGATTGAGGGGTCATACTGGACCACAAGCTAAATATGAGTCAACAGTGTAACACTGTTGCAAAAAAAGCAAACATCATTCTAGGATGTATTAGCAGGAGTGTTGTAATCAAGACACGAGAACTAATTCTTCCATTCTACTCCTTTCTGATTAATATTGAGTATTGCGTATTGAGTATTGTGTCCAGTTCTGGGAGCCACATTGGAAATTGGAAAGAGTCTAGAGAAGAGCAACAAAAATGATTAAAGGTCTAGAAAACAAGACCTATGAGGGAAGATTGAAAAAACTGGGTTTGTTTAGTCTGGAAAAGAGAAGACTGAGGGGGACATGATAACTGTTTTCAAGTATGTAAAAGGTTGTTACAAGGAGAAGGAAGAAAAAATATTTTTTCTTAACCTCTGAGGATAGTACAAGAAGCAATGGGCTTAAATTGCAGCAAGGGAGGTTTAGGCTGGACATGAGGAAAAATATTCTAACTGTCAAGATGAGTAAGCACTGGAATAAATTGCCTAGGGAACTTGTGGAATCTCCATCATTGGAGATGTTTTAGAGTAGGTTAGACAAACACCTATCAGGAATGGTCTAGATAATTAGTCCTGCCACAAGTGAAGGGGACTGGACTTGATGACCTCTCGAGGTCCCTTCCAGTCCTATGATTCTATGATTCTGCCTTTCAGTAAAAGTCATCCCATTTGTCAGCATGGAACATATTTAATTGTATCATTATCAGGCACTGGAGCATACTCACCCCCAACCTCCAAGTGAGTCCTATAAACTGTTAGGTCTTCAGTTTCTGCCAAATTTAGGTCCACATAAAAATTTGAGGGGAGATAAGATTTCAAATAATGAGACACATAAGATACAGTTCTGAGGGCATAATTTCCACTTTGTGTAAAAATAATATCCAACATCCTACAACAATTTGAAAGCTTTCTGCATTATTCCATTTGAATAGATAATTTACTTTTGGTGTCAGGCTATTTCTTGCCCAATCAAAACTAATCATCCTGATCAACTCTAATGGCATAATGTTTGAAATAGGACTATTTTGCTTGATCTGCTGCAGGGCATTAAAAATTATATTTCTTTCCAGGCTAGATTACATTAGTTCTTGTTCACTTGTTTAATTTCAAGGGAAACTTTAAGGAAGCAGACACTAATTTTCATTTAATTGGAATTCCAGTAATTTCTACTCTGAATCACTTCAAGTTCTCTGATATAAAGATTTATATGTTTAAAACATAGATAACAATATATTATCTCACATCACTATAGTGGCATTAGCAAAAGGCTTTCATGGAAAACTTAATTTCAGAAATATTGTAAACACATGCCAATACTTTCAAAATATTGGATGTTTTTCCTAAAATATTTTTATATTAATTCTAGGAACATGAAAACAGGAATTGCCATATTGCATCAGATCAGCAATTCATCTTGTTCAATATTCTCTTTGCAACAGTGGCCAGCCGTGGTTTCACAGGAGCATGGAAGAAACCTGCAGAAGGCAGCTGTAGATGTAACCTACTGACAGGGAAAATTTACCCTTATATAGGATTTTTCATTTCAAAGTACTTGTAAAAGGTGTTGGAGACTGATGACTTAGCAACAATGCAAGCTCCCCCTTCACTACTCCAACTGTTTTTTGGAGGAACTAGCCCCAGCACTATAGTTTAGTCAGCATGCTTCATCTGTCTCTGGACTATTTGCTGAGTGTTCCAATAAAGGTGCCACTTAGTATGAAATACAACAGTTTTCATGGGGAGACCTGTCTATTGGGAACCTGATTTTGAATATCAACCTATTTCATATATAGGCCTAACAGTCAGCAGAAAGTCACTACTTACCTGAGTTAGATTTGAACTGCTAACCTTGAAGAAGAAAAATTCCATAACTCATTATCCACATTAAGCTAGCTGATTACTGACACCCAGGATCAAATCTCAGGACATCTATTGAAGTCAATAGGAGTTTTGCCATTGACATTGATGAAGCCAAGATTTCAACACTGCTGTTTAACACTGAGGTACCTCTTTTATTATGAAGGTTCTTTAAGTTTGAAGAATCCAGTGTTTGTCCTCAATTTCCTTCTCTATTCTGAAGGCATTAACTTTTTTATCTTTGTTGTCTGAGACAGCTGTTTCATTCTACTGATAGATGTTATGTCACCTTGTAGCAAACTAGTGCTTCTTTCACTTTATGAGGGCTGTTTTCTTCTACACATTTTCATTTCAACTCTTGTCTTTTTATATAAATGATGAGCTCTTTAAAAATATACTGCAGTAATCTATTGAGACAGATCAAGGAGTTTCTGCAAGCCACAAATGAAATTGGGGTGGGGATTGTGGTTATCTAAACCTTTATGTACTCTATTCTCTTCTGGGCACTAGAGTCATAAACCTTTGACCTTACACAAAGGGAATGAAATGGTCTGGCCTACTATGCCTTCATTTGTTGCAATTGTCCCCAATTACAATGGCTAGATATACTTTTAGTAATGAGATCATTTGTATTAAAGATAATAAAAAAAACATGTTAGTTTCAGAATGAACAGATTTTCAATTTGGTTACCTTCTAAAATGGAGTAGTAGTAGAGAAAGTACATTAATCTGCACAATTTAAGCTTTAATGGGCTAGGAAACATACTTTTACATTAATATGTTTTAAACCTAAAGTACTGCGGTTCTATTAAAAAACAAATCAGTTATGTACATTTGAATAACCAAGATGCTTTACAATGAGTATTTGCATCTTCCAGTCCCAGCAAGAAGTGTCCAATCCTGCAATGAACAGTTTAAGGGCTGCAGAATCAGCCTAAATAGATTCCAGGTAATCTACAGATAGTAAAATTAACCTGAAGGTAAAAGTGCAAATTTAATACACATCATTTCTCAAGAAAATATACAAAGGTGGTGCATTAACTTTGGGGAAATGTAATTTCCCCCTCCATCCCCCCATCAGCTATTTTCCTAGAGCAAATTTGTTTCTTTACTATCATTTATTATCGTAATTTTTTAATATTGATATTGTGGTAGCCTCCAGAGGCCTCAAGCAGGATCAGGTCTCCTGTGCTGTGCTAGACCATCTTCAGGCACCTATGAATACATGGTCCCAGTTTTGAATAGCTGACAAAATAAGAAAATCATAACGTTAAAAGCATTAATTTACAATGGTTTTCAGCTTCTCATTCTTTGTGAGTCTAAACAAGTGTCTGATTCTGAAAACCTTAAATCACATGACTACGTGACTTCAGTGGGATTACTCAGATGAGTAGAGGCTAGTATTTTGGGACTGCAGATAGAAGTTGTGACAATAATGCAGGGATGTGTGGTGAGTATTTTCTTTCACAAAATGGTTTTAGTGCTCTTTGAGGAATAGGTTCTTGAGCACTGTCTGGCAAGAACATGCTCAGTAAGACCACTCAGCAGAAATATCAGGACCTCTGCCAGCAGACTTATTACAATGTAGCTGAAGGACTGGTGGCCCTAATATAGGTAGAGACAAATGAGTCACCCAGTATAAAAGAAACCACACATTTATTCCACATTTTATCTGCCACATTGCAGGTGGATTCTCTGCATCCTCATCAGTGCCATGCCACAAATCTAGCCACATCAAGGCTCAGCTACTCACTGCCATTGCTCTCTTCGTAAAAGTCATTCCCAGTCTTTAATTCCTAGAAGTGATGAGGACACCTGATAGAAAAATCAGGAAGAACCCAGTTCCCACAGGGCAGAAAAGAAGTCCAACCACAAGGTAAAAATGAAGCTAATGTATCAGAGGTCCTAGTTCCTTGGTGTGGGCATTGGTGACTTTGTTGTACAGAAATTTATGTCAAAGTTCTTGAGACAGAATATACTGCCATGTCCATTATTGTAATAATCTTTGTACAAAGTGTTCCTTGTGAAGTATCATTTAAAAACTCATTTTTTAAACTCAGGTCATTATTGTCCTGGTAAATTATATGTGGCAACGTTGTATATAAAGTTATAAGATTACACTCTATGGTGTTACTAAAACATGTTCCAAGTATGGGAGTGGCCAAACGAGTTCCTCAGAGACAAAGGGCAAGCTGATGCCTCAGCCAGGTGTAAACTAGGCCAATTACCTGCTTAATGGCCATTCGTTGACAGGAAAGGGGGTATGCACAAAAAATCTACATCTCAGCACAGAAGCAGCAGAGGGTTTCCATCACAGAGATTGCCTGTTGCATTGCTCCCAGCTGGAAATGCTTCTGAAAGTGGGGGAGAGGACTATAAAAAGAAAGGGGAAACACCCCAAGTCACCCCTCCTCCTCCTTCTCTCTCTCTCTCGATTCATTACTGAGAAGGAACAAAGGAAGCAGCCTTTACGCATAAGAAGTGGTCCTGGCCTAAGGAGTTTGGTCAGTAAGACCGTTGAGAACATGTGGTGAGAAAAATGTTGGTTTGAATTTAACATAGTTTGTTCAATTAGGCACTAGAGCATTTTATCTTTATTTGTCTTGTAACCATTTTTGACTTTTATGCCTTATTATCTGTATTTGCTTAAAATCTCTCTTTGTAGTTAATAAATGTGTGTTATTGTTTTATCTAATCCAGTGTGTTTGAATTGAAGTGTTTGGGAAACTCCACATGGGGTAACAAGGTTTTTGCATATCATTTCTATTAATGAGCTCATATTGTCCAGGGTTGGGCAGGGCAGTACAAGACATACATTTCTGGGGGAACATCTAGGACTGAGGGGTCACCCTGCAGTATAATTCAGGCTGGTAGGAGTCTCTCCACCTCCTCATATCCAGTCCCAATATCCTTGCCCAGCCAGTCCTAGTTCCCCACTCCTGGCTCCTCATGCGATCTGTCTCTACCCTACTATTGACTTTCAATCTTAGTCTCCCTCCTTAGGCTTTTCATCCAATCTCACCCCCATCACCCCTGTCCCTGGCTCCTGGTCTCAGTCTCTTTGCTCAGTCAGTCACTCTTCTTCTCTTGTACCCCAGCTCCTTGTCAGACCTATCTCCAACATTATTCCCCCATACACTAGTCTCCTTTCCCAGCCAGTCCATTTCCTTCCCACTCCAAATCTTCAGAGATTTTAGGTGCTAAAATTGAAGAAGACTCTTCTGAGCATGTGCAAGCTGTGATTTTTCAAAGGCTTATTAACTTGGCCAAATTTGGTGAGACTTTTCATGAGGACAGCAAAAGGCACATCACATACACTGACAAGTGTAAAGTCTCTTCTGTGAAAGAAAAGGTTAGCAGAATTGTTTTATATAAGCAATAATGTATTTTCCCCTAGCCTTGTTTTCAGAACCGGTTGAACAGTTTTAGCTGAAATTAAACTAACTAAATTCAGCCCGAGGCAGACACCCAGCATGAAAAATTTCTTCCCAAATGATTTAAGTGTGGCAAAGTTATAAGCAATGAAAAATGGGATTGTGACAGGGCCTGCTTGCTCCTGCACCTTCTCAAGTCCACAAACAGTTCAGAGACCTTTACGCTGGTAAAATAGCTGGTGCAGTTTATTTACAATATTGGTTCCCACCACCCTTGTACACTATACAGCCTTACACCTACTGTCCTAGCCTGAGCCAGAACATCTATACCACAATTAAACAGCCCCTTAGCCTGAGCCCCATGAGTCCAAGTCATATGACATGGGCCAGCTGCGGGTGTTTCATTGCAGTGTAGATATACCCTGAGTGACCCAGAGCCCCTATAGTGTCTCCTACACCCCTCTGGCACTCAGCACAGTATAGCGGGAGGAAAGGGGGCATGGCTGGGCATCTCTGTGCCTTAATGCCAAAGGGGGCTGCAGACAGCAGTACACAAGAGCAGCCCTGAGGATGCTTTAACTTATGCTGGGTGCTGACTTGGTTCCTAGCTGGTCCCAGATTTGGGAGAGTGTAGAGGTGGCTTGAAACTATCTTTGTTCACTGCCCCCAAGGCCCTTCTCTCTGAGTCTTGTATTGAGTGCAACTTGGCCATACTGGAAGATTTGGGCCTTCATCTTTAAAGCAATTTGCAAATATTGGGGCAAATTACTTTGCCTTACTCATGTTACTAGTCCTATTGGCTTCAGTGGGACTCCTTGCATCAATAAGATAATCAGGAGGCTATTAACCAGTTAAGCTTCTTGACAGCTCTGTGAGGTAGGTACTGTAACCAAGAATTATCCACATATCATATATGTCAAAGCTTTTGTAAGTAAAGTTTACTAGTGAGTAGATTAATATGTTTTGTAAGGGGGAAAAACTTGAGATGGCTTATAAAGTCTTACTCATTTGCAAAGGCTAACTACATTTTATTGATTTATTTTTAAAAACTGATAGTTAAAAACATTTACAATAAGTCAGGCCTTGTAAGAAAGCCTTTTTAGCCTTACACTGCATAACCATGTTTAGTGCTCAAACCTGCAAGATGCTGAGCAGCCTCCCTGAAGTCAGTGGGAATTACTTGGCATCTTGCGGGATCAGGACCTTACAAAGTAGACATTGGGTATGGCTATACTACAGCTGGGAGTGAGCCTTCCAGCCTGAATAAACAGACTTGCATTAACTTCACTCAAGCTAGTGAGCTAAAAATAGCAGTGTGGAGGGTGTGGCAGTGGTGTAGCTGTGGGCTAGCCACCCAAACACAGGCCCGGAGGGTTGGATGGGCTTGAAAACCCAAGTTGCTGTGTCCACAGATATTTTTCACTGTGGTAGCTTGAGCAGTGCTAGTGGAAGTCTGTCCACTGGGCAAGGAAGCTAGCAGTGTAGACATCCACGGACTTCAGGGAGTTTTAGATCAGGCCCATTGTAATTTTGTGTTTTTTACCTTGTGTGACTTCAGAGTGCTACATGATTGTTGAAGATAGCACAGCAGCTTAATTTTTAAAAAGATCAGCATGCACTTAGCATTTGCTTTTTAAAATTTTAATTGAAAGTTTGTTTATTTTTTTATTTATTTGTGTTTGTAGTGGGATAATTCCCTTGCAGCCGAGATTTCTCTGTCTTTCAGAATACAGTAATACCACCCCGCTAATTTTTCATCATTAAACCCTGACGCATTTACTAAAGGAAAAATTATAATTCTCTCTCTTCCACAGAAATGAAAATTTGCAAACCTAAGATTAGGTAGAATACATTAGCATATGCACAAGTGCTTAATTACATTAGTGATGCAAATGTTTTGCAAGATTATGCTTTTGTAAACAAAATGATCTTGTTATTATAGAGAATTTGTGATAACTGCAGTGTAAAAAAGCCTTGGAGGAAAAATTGGGAGAAATGAGGAGGACTACTGTATTCAGTGCCTAAGACAAGGGTTTCCTTAAAATACATTGAATCCCCAGTACTGCATTAAAAATCACTGTCTAATTTTAAATGGCAGATTTTATAACAAACCTTTTTTACTATATGGTTTATTTTTACTTTAATGTAACAGAACTGGAGCGATTATGTTTTAGATAGCTAAGCTTCTGGGTAGTCTAAATCCCCAACAATTGGAAACATGAATTGCTATAGAACTAATTTCACACCTTCTGCATTAAAACTTGGAATATATATTCATACTTTTATTTTACATAATATTATAAAATACATTATGTGGCATGAAATATGGTGCAATGAATAGGTGGGATTTTTAGGAAACAGGATCATTTTATATTTGCACCTGTAGATGATATTATGTATCTTCAAATTGGTGCTTACATGTAAAAAATAATAATTTTTCCATCAGTCACAAACTGTTTACTAAGAAGTGTTACAGTTTCTTACATTTTTATTATTGCTGTTAGGTTTAATTATAATTTCCCATAATAAACTTTTCTCTTCAACAGAATTACTTCTGTCCTAAGGGCCCAATCATGCATTTCTTCAACACCCCCAAAATTTCACTGAATCGGATGGGAGTCTTTGCTCCAAAATAAATGCATGAATGGACCTTAAGGCCCTAATGATGTTGGGGAATGTCCTGGCTTTGTTAGTAGCATATGAAGATTAAAGGATTTATACATGATTTTTTTGGGATGAGCTGAATAATTCACTTGTGGCTTTGGAACTAATTAGTAATGCAGCCATCCCAAACTCATGGCAATAAAACCTTTCTATCATTTCCTATCATCATTTATTTGTGTGTGTGTGTGTATATATATAAAACCAGTGTTAAAAAATGTTCTTTAGATTGCAAAGTCAAGCTCTCCAAGTTTGGAAATGCCAGCTATATGGTTGCCCAGGCAACTTTTTTCTGCATCCTTGTGCCTATCCCATACAATAAATTACAGATAGGTCCTGTGGAAAAAGAAGTATGTGATCCTATTTTTAAAGATTGTCCCATAATGCATAGTCACAAGGGGGAAGCATGCATGGGCAACCATAAATTTAGCATTTCCTAACTTTGAGAGCTTGACTTTGAAATCTAAATACTATTTTTGGAGGTAATTTTAAAATAAAGTAATTCCCTAGTTTTTTAAAAGGAAAAAGGTAAAAACAAATTATATTATGTACAATTGCAGCAACACCATGCATCTTCATCAGAGCTTGAATGGTGAACCTTCAACATCACAACACTAATGTTCATCACTAGAGCTACTGGACTAGCTACAGTGTTTCGCGGCAGGAGAAAGCTATTATGCTGCTTTTGTTTCATTGTAATTTATGGTTAATTAAATCAGGCCTGGAGCCTTGGATAGGCCTTTTTATCATTTGAAATCCAAATATAGAAAATTAAATTAAAAAATTCTTAGAGGAGCCTGGTGCTGGCTCCAGGGTCTCTTGGCCATACCACAGTTACTCAGGCAGCTCCCTGACTGGATCCTCAGCTCTAGTCAATGGAACTACCCCAATTTACTCCAGATGAGGATGAGGATCTGGTCTCATGAGTATGTATGTACACATATATACACACACACACAGATATACTGTACACACATATTATAGAGAAGCTAGGAGTGACCTCTATATTTAGGTTGTCTAACACTTTCCACTATCAAAGATTCTTGTGACATTTTTTTGAGATGCTCTAACAGTTCCCTTATTTGCAGCAAACCTTTGAAATTCAGCAAAGAGAGAGATCTGATTAATATCACTCTAATTCATCTGTTGTATTAGTGGAAACAAACTCTCTCTCTCATGCATACGCACACAAGCATTTCTATTGAGATGCAATTAAATGATTCACCAATGTCTATCTATCTATCTAATCTCAGACAATTTCTTTAGTACCATGATGCTTTACTGCCATGAAACCCATTTCACATTTCATCAGTTACTCTGGAAATGATGGAGTGAGATCATTTACCCAGTTCTTGTTAATGGGTTGGGCCTTTTTTATTCTTACTACACAAAATGAGAGAATAGCATGGCAAATTCATATCCATTACTATAACAGATATACTGCAGTGATACTGGTCAGATTTTGTTTAATAGTTGTGCTAATAAAGAAAAATATCTGTTATCTGAGAATGTTTACAATTAGAATACTTGGTAGATCATTTTTTGGTCTGTATAAATTCCTGCTCTGATTGAAAATGTGCCCAACCCACAAACTTCAGATCTTTATCCAGATTTTCCCATTGTTCAGGAATGATTCACTGCATGGGTTTGCTTTTGGACTTCTGTAGTTCTGACAGTTTCTATTTTAAATATGTAATAATAAATCATAATACTTTGCAGTTCTACAGAGCCATTCATCCAAGCATCTTATTGCCCCTTACAAAACTTAATTATTATTATCACAATCCTCTGAGGTAGTCAAGGGAGATAAAGGAATCCTTTCACCCAAATTGAAGTGCAGCCATCTCTGGAGTGGAATTTGGCAGCTGTTTAGCAGGGTACAGTAATGCAGTTTGGGACAGGAAACTGAGAAGATGTTTATGTTCATCTGAAACTAAAGGGGGAATTTTAGGAGTAAAAATGTAATACCCAATCTAGAATCTGGCCTGACACTAGGTTTAACACTCCTACTCTAACAAATGTGTTATGGTCCCATACTCTGCTGCGCTCAGCTTCCATAGACCTTAAATTACTGTAGATATATTAGGAAATCAGAAACTGTGCTAATAGGTGCATTATAAGTACCTAGATGGATGGATATATATATATATTTAATTAACATTTCAAGTTTACATAGTTCCATTGGCGTGAAAGAGCCTTTTAGGGTGAAAATGCATGGACAGTTAAGGGTCCATTTAACTTCCTGAACTCAACAAGGAGTGATAGGTAAGAGCCTGTTCATACCTTTAACTTGGGCCAAGTTTGTGGGGGATGTTTGGAGGAACCAAAATAGCACTGAATTTAAAAGAGAGCTAACTTATTTTAGTTCCTAGATAAAATATTATTCTTTTCAAAAATGGATGTGATTTTTCTGAAAGCATCAACTATATTTTGCTTTAATTATTGCCCTTTTGAAAGGTTTAGAAACTAATACAGCATTCCATTTTCTGCTGTGTAATTCATGCAGTATTCATATATAAAATATCATTACTTTCAAATGAGTTTGGGATAAAAGGAACCGGCTGTATTCCGTTGGCCTTCTTTTTGTTTAAAGAGGCATGCTTCCGCTGCAGAGCAGTAATGGCAATAGTACTTTGGCAAACAGCTATAAAACAAGAAACGTCCCACTTTCCTGTATTAATCCATCAGGAAGCTTTCAGGGATTCTTCTTGTCTAAAATATTCATAGACAGCAAAATGTCCTGAATGCCCTACAGAATTTGTGCAGAGCCAGGCAGATGATTGATAGTGAAGTTCTGTTCTGAGTCACTCCCAGTATGTAATTCTATTTGTCTTGCCAAACACTAAAGAGCAAGCAACTCATAAAATGTAAAGGTAACAGGCCTTGTATTTTCCCACATTTTAAAAAAGAACCTGGTGTCTCTACTTCACTGTGTTTCATTGAATGTAACAAATTTCTATTAAATCAAAAGAGAAAGGCATAGTGTTCCTGGAGGAGTACTTAAAAGCTATATTAAACAGCTGTCATTTATTGTATCTTATATGTATATGTGTATATAATTTCAAAAATGTCTCCACTACAGATTACATCATAAAAAATTTACTTCTTAAATAAATCAGTAAGATAGTTCCTTTCCTTCCTTTGTTATGACATTCAAAAGCATGTTTTTTTCAAGATTGCACCATTCAGACTAAATACAACCCCCCTCCATTAAAATAACAATAAGGCAGGAACTCCAGTTTTTACTCACCCTAATAAAGTGGCTGATATAATGCATTAATGAGGCTGTGGTAGCTAGATTTATTAAAACTTTCAACCACCATTGTCTCCAATAGCATCAAGGTCAAATCTGCATGCCTTATTGAATTGGCCGTTACTACTTCATCAATGATATCCTATTGTTTTGTTGGCTCCTGAGCTGCAGTGTGCAAAGAAACAAATTAAAGATGAAGTTTCAGCTTAACTGCTGGCTTTCATTGGTTTTCTTATTTTAAGTCGGGCTATCAACATTGTTTAACATTTGGTATTGCATTTATTTGTTTGTATTAGGGATAGTATCCGAGTGCTCATCCGCTAGCTGGCCTGCCTGATAACATGCACTTAGCCAGCATCTTTATTTCTATTTAGTCCTGCTGTGTCTTACTTTTATTGTGCAAAGTCTCACTGAAAGAAATTGCGCAAGTGTCCTGTTATACAGACACTGCTGGGAACGAGATCCAGACACAATCAAAATGGTGTAAGAGTAGCAATTTTTAGTATTCAAACTGCTCAACAGAACATCAGATTGGGAAGAAAAAGGGTTAGCAAGTTATCTACCCAGCAGTGGAATGAGTGTTGTGTGGTGGTCTTTACTGGCCATCCAGGCCCACATAGTTAAGCCAGCTGACTTCAGCCTTATCTGCCCCCTCATCCCACATTTAGCCAAGCTATGAGATAGGCAAGATGCCACTGTCTCCCAATCCACCCTTTCCTTGTCTCTGATAAGAGTGCACATAAAGGTTGTGTATTTGACCTAGAAGTATTCCATCCCCATACCAATCAAAACGTCAGGTCCCAGTCAAAAATTACTCACAGGCCTATGTTCAGGACTGGGACAGGTAAATGATCCTGCCTCCACCATTAGACCATTGGTCAAGTGCCCAACAAAGAGAGCAATTTATGCTGACTATTAACATTTAACTCTTATAAATGCTTCGGGGAACACAGAAACCTCCAACCATCAATCTACAGTAGGGGAAAATTAATTCCTGAAAACAGCAGGCAAGCCACATAGAGCTGAAGCAATCTGTTAGACCCAGTGCTCAAACCCCAGAACCATTCTCAATGTTCACTAGAAAATTCATGGTGGGAGGACAGGACCAAGCTTCCAGCTGAAAGACACTCTCCCACTCCCCCCACTCCCCGAAACTGGGGCAGAGGAACCAATAAGCCCTTCCTGCAGCCTGTAAATACACCAATCAGTACCATCAGCACACAGAGGCCTCCTCCATGTGGTGGCCAGAAATGCTATGGGGGACGAGGCTGTTTCTGTCCACGGTCAGGAGTCCAAAAGTGCATGGTCCCACTGCTCCTAACAAAGGACCCATCACAGTGAGTGAGGCAGCTGTCCTTAAGAGTGAGATTTACAGCCCCAAAGAGTGAGATTCAAGGCCAAAGAGTAAGACTCTTGAGAAAGTGTGATAGGTCATTGCTTTAGACACAAACTCTTATCTTTGGTCCTTGGTGACATCCAAGAGTCCAGGTTTTTAATCCAACCAGTACTTAATAGTTTATTTTAAAATGTATACTGCTTAATATTGCACATGAAACACTTAAATATCCTGATTTATACTAAAGTCTAGGGCACATAAGGATTCTATCTGCAATGGAAACCAGTGGGTTTTAGTAAAAGCAATTATTTGTTGGTTGGAACAAAAAATTTGGATGCTTGGAGATCCCTAAGAATGAGAGTTAATAACCCCTGGCTTAGGCACACAGTCAATGGACAGAACAAGAGAAATATTCAAAAATAAACTAACAAAAAAGAAAACGTTTTATCAATGCAACCGTGTTTATTTTCCATATAAATTTGTCATAGTGATCATTCATTTAAAAAATACTTTAGCAGTATAAATATTATTTGGTTTTATATATTATTGCTCATATTACATTTACAGCAAACTAAAATAATCAGATTCCAAAGTAAATAAATGCAAAATAAATTAAGTAAAATTAAATAAATAAAATAAAACACAACCAAATAATACATTAAATGAATGCAAAATAAATAAAGTAATTAAATTGAATTTAATTAATGTGAAGCTAAGAAAGCATAGACAAAGGATTCAGATTCCACATTTCCTTTAATATCTAATTTGTTTTCACATTTTAGTCATGTGCTTTGTTATATTGCCATGTAGGCTCCCTTTGATGTTTTTATAACTTCTTTTGGTGGCTCTTACTTGAAACATGCCTCAGGATTTGCCAGCTTCACTTGGATAATAGAAGTCCAAGGTTTGGTCTGAATGGTCTCTTGCATTTGAGTTGGGTAAAATGAAGACAAGCCTGACAACCTTAAACTGTAATGGGAATGTGAGATGAGCACATTTAAAAAAAGAAATGCATTTAGAAAAGAAGTCTTGCCTGCTACCAGGACAATGAAGGGCCATGAATTTGTCTAGTGTGGATGAGGGTGGATGAGGCCCAGAAGCCCCCTGCTGGAGGCCTCAGGGTCCTATCATACCCTATCCCAGAGAGGAGAAGAAGAGAAGTCCTCCAAGTGGCCTAGTGTGGTTGCAGGGAAGCAGCCAATGAGGGAGGCTGTAGATAGCAGCTAATCAGGGCCAAGCAGACTCACCTAAAAGGACCTGCAGGGCCAGAGCCAGTAAATTACTGCCTAGAGCTGAAGGAGTGAGGATTGTGTTCCTGGCTCACTGACTGAATGAAGGAGCAGCAGGACCACAGACAGATTAGTTGCTGGCAGGGACTAGGGAGCAAGAAGGAGCTCCTGGCTCACTGCTAGGACTGAGTAAGGACTGAGCTCAAGAAAAGCTGCAGGAAGTTAGTATCTCTAGGCAGGAAGCCCTGAGGGTGTGGCACAGGGATGGGACTATTTAAAGACTGATCCCGTAAAGGGCTACAGAGATACCAACAGAGGGGTACTGGGATAGGCCCCTGGTGAACTGTATCCCCCAGGAATGAATCTGCTCTGTTTGACATACAGACTGTGTGTGTGACTTGGCCAGAGGGCTGTCAGTGAAAACCTGCCTGAGAAACCATCAACATGAGTCATCACTAACAGAGAGACTGTAGGCATATGCACTCAATCAGAGGGCTCTCACGAGAGATAGATACCACTCCGTTACATGTGGTTTAAATTTTGAACTGTATTTTGCAGAACCCTGCAAACTTTTGATCAAGTCCTGCTCATTTTTTTGGATGAACTCATATATTTTTTTGACTGTCGAGTATTCGCACACACAACCTTCCCTCCCTCCCATGTAGCCTTCTCTCTCCTTTTGTGTGCATATAGAATGTGGGCCTATAGTCTCCATAGTTACCACAACACAAGCTGGAAAGTGGCCTTCCATGCTCTAAACCCTGTTCCTGAGGCCCTGGACGTCTTGTCTCTTTCAGCACCTGAGTAAAAATATTTTAAATCTTTAAATATGTACTCACAATGAGTGAGATTAGTTTAGGAAGGTATGTGTGAGAGAGATAGCATGCTAATGAATGAGTCTCACACCCAGTGAGTGAGACTTGACATGTCTGGCAGGGTGGGCATTCGTTATAAGCATAGGTGCCGACTTCTGCTCCCGCCGGTGGGTGCTCAACCCCGTCAACCCCCTCCATGCCCCTGGCCCGGCCCCCACTCCACCGCTGCCATGGGCCACATGCCCCCATCCCCCCCTCCATCTCCAACCCCTTCCCCAAAGTCCCCACCCCAACCCTGCTCCCTTCCTGCCTCTATTCCGACTCCTTCCCCAAATCCCTGCCCCGGCTCCGCCTCTCCCTTACCTCCTCCTCTGAGCGTGCCATGTTCCCACTCCTGCCCCCTGAGTGGTCAAACAGCTGTTTGGTGGTGACCAGGTGAGAAGCACTGGGAGGCAGGTGGAGAAGTGGGGATGCGGCGCACTGAGGGAAGGAGGTGGAGGAGGAGGTGAGGCAGGGGGAAGGGAGCTTGGCTGCCGGTGGGTGCAGAGCACCACTAGTTTTTCCCCATGGGTACTCCAGCCCTGGAGCACCCACGGAGTTGGTGCCTATGGTTACAAGGGACATTGCATACCATCCCTTTAAAACTGTGTCACAGATTCTATAGTACATGCATCACAAGACTCATAAAGCAAAATATCAGAGGGGTAGCTGTGTTAGTCTGGATCTGTAAAAAGTGACAAAGAGTCCTGTGGCACCTTATAGACTAACAGAAGTATTAGAGCATGAGCTTTCGTGGGTGAATACATGTGTCTGACGAAGTGGGTATTCACCCACAAAAGCTTATGCTCCAATACTTCTGTTAGGGTACGTCCAGACTACCCACCGTATCGCCGGATAGCGATTGATTTATTGGGGATCAGTATATCGCATCTCATCTAGACGCGATATATCGATCCCCAAACGCGCTCCCCATCGACTCCGGAACTCCACCGGAGTGAGCGGCGGTAGTGGAGTTGACAGGGGAGCCGTGGACGTCAATCTCGTGCCATAAGGACAGGAGGTAAGTTGGAATAAGATACTTCGACTTCAGCTACGGTATTCCCATAGCTGAAGTTGTATATCTTACATCAACACCCCCCGCCCCCCCAGTGTAGACCAGGCCTTAATCTATAAGGTGCCACAGGACTCTTTGTTGCTTTTTATAAAGCCAAATATACATAGTCACTGCCACCATTCAAGACTCATTCATTCAGGACATGGTTTCACTTATATCAACTGAAAAGTATGGTGGCTGCATTTTCACAGCTTGCTCAGACAACCTGCCACATGGCAGCTACCATTTTGGTGTCCCTCCGCTTGGCACAAATGAATGTTTTCTTTATTCTAGATTGAAAATGCCTATACTGAAATATAGTAGGCATTTTCAAAATGTGGTTATGGTCAAAGCAATTATGTCAGCATGACAATTTCAATTGTGAGTGGAAAAAAGAAAAGAGAAATGAAACAATGATAGACTTGTCCACCCACCACAAGAGAGAGGGGAAAATCAACGGAGAGGCAGAAAAGAAAAGGGGGAAAGTTAGAAGTGGGTGAATGGGGAGGGAGATAGACAAAAACTCTGCCTCTGTAACCACATTATTCTTATTACGCATATTTCTATGGTTTACCATACAACACACTAGCTTATATTGCTAGTTGGATATTACTCCTCCAATATTTTGTTTGCTGATTATCATAAACATATTTTCCCAGATAAATTATTTGATTGGTAATGTTTGTCATTTTTTGTTGAACTCTGTGTTTTCTATTCAGCTTTGCCTGTTTTTCCTATTAGACTAGACTAGAGGAGATGGCTGTAGGGCATTCTAGTTACTCAAAAACAATCTGTGATAAAAATTACACATTGCACAAAACCATTCATAATCTTCTCCCAAATTACTCACAATAGAATGCTCTATGGTTTAGCTGCACCAGCATATATATTATATATTCTGATGTCTTTTTTGATGCAATCCTTTTTTTTGCATTCTCATTACTCTAAGTCTCAGTGAAATCAGTAATGTAAGTATCCTGTTTCAATAAGCAGCAAACAAAACTGAAAAATTACAAAACCCCCCAATAATCTGTAAAACATGGATTAGTACTTAGTGGCAAAAGATCAGTGACACTGATTACTCTTATATAGCTCAATAAAAAATGAATGGGCCAGATCATCAGCTGGTGTGAATTGTTATACCTTCACTGATGTCAAGGGGATGATGCTACTTTGAAAGGCTCCCAAGACAGACCCATTTAATCATTATTGCTGGTGATTAGCAGTTTTGAGTACAGTACAGATAAAGAACAGGAGAAACTGGGGTTTCTTCAGGGCTCTGTAAAAGGCAACATATGCCAAAACTGGTTCAACTGTTTCTCTGCTTCAAATGGACATGTTGCTATATGGGACAAAACTCACACATAGCGCTGCCTTGCATGTCTTGGGCATGTTCCCTTTGGGCTTATCTACTCTACAAGTTTTTATCCTGTTTGTAACTAGCTTGTGAGATAGTTGATTCCAATGTGGTTCATGTCCACACATAATATAGTTATGACAAAGGCTCAGATTATTTAAACCAGCTGAACTGTGCTCAGGGCAAATCCAGAGGAAGTAAGAACAAAGGCAGCTCTGAGCCATCTCTGTGGTTCCGTGATCATGTGAGCAGCAGGCTGGTTCCCTGGCACAAGACAGAACACCCAAAAGATGAATGCCTGCCAATGGGGCAATTCTGGCAGCTGATGATCAGATGACACTAGCAGGGCTCTGATCATGTCTCGTTTCCTCTAACCATGCCTCTGAGTCAGGGACTGGGCAGAAGGCTGATGCAGGAGCATCTACAACAGCCCTATTCCACTAGGAGAGGGTCTCCTCCTATGACAGTATAAATTGTGGCTACAGCTGCCAAAGCTTGGTGGGGCTGATCCAGGCAACTTATCTAGATCTCGTTTAAAAATTGCTAGTTGCTGAATATAGTTTCCATAGTTTGCGTCCCTAGCTGTCTTTTCAGGACATATGGTTTCTGATGGCACCAGAACAATTCTGAGATCTCACTGTGTCCTTGTGTAGTGTTTTCTATCTTGGTGTATATCACATATATACTCTGATGGAATTTACCATCAATTTAAAAATAGAAAATAGTCCCTTTTTTCTCTCTCACGCTTTCTTTCTGTTCTTTGTACATTTCTTTTTCTGTTCTTGAAGTGGCTGATATAGAACAAAAGTGTCCCTTGGCAGAATTGTCCCTTAGCACAGTATCAACAGCTTTCCTGTTTTTGCCTTCAGTATTTTAAAAGGCAAAGGTTTAATGAGTCTTATTTAATCTCAGGAAAAAAAAGAAATACAGGGTTAAAACCTGGGAGCAGGCAAACAGTTATTGAAATCTATGACTATTCGAGCAGCATTAGCTGCTTTTTCAACAGGTAAACTCCCACCCTTCCCATCTATTGAAAGAAAATGATTCAGAACAGAGTGTCAAAGGCAGAAGAAAACAATTACTAAAACACAAAACCAAACACCCCGCCAAAAAAACTCCTCCCCCAAACCAACCCCCCCACCCATTTTCAATATGCCTGGGGTGTAATATCAATATCACATCTTACATAAAAATCAGGACCATTTTTAGTATCTGAGAGTGATTTGACCAGTCCATATGTTTGCATTTTTGCATTTGCAAACTGACTGTACAGTATGTGCTTAGGAGAAATACGCATCTCTGCAGAATACAATCATTATAAACAACTTCTGTTCAGAACCAATAGCTTGTTAAAAGATGCCTTCATCTATTGTGCTACTGTTCTTTTAATCCTGTGCAATGATATGCTTTGAAATTGTAACAAACAGAAAAAAACTTTTTCTGTTCATCTGATATTGATATCTTGCACTCTGTGTATGGTATTTGACAGCTCTCTTTCTTTTTTATGTTTTTCTGCCTTCCACTACAGAGAATGTTACAATTTTGGTATGACTTATAAGAATTTAGAACTGCATTTTCACCTCCTTCCCAAGAGGCATTGTTATCTGTTAACAACTCTATTGTCTGATCTAGCAGAAGAAGCTTGCCACATTTATCTTTTGATGTGGATCCCATTTAAAGCAGAGCAAAGTATCAAACTAGTGATCCACAGTTGCAAAGAATCAAATACAAACAGCACATTTTCAAAAGAATGTTCATGGATTCTGCTTCAAGCAAAAGGACAGAAAAATTACATCACATTGAATCTGTTGATGGGTTTGTTACAAAATTAGTGATATAAAAGGCAGCAAAATTAATGGTCTGTTTCCCACTATTATAATTTAAATTTACTTCAAGTGGAAAAAAATAAACCAACTAATTTTGGAAGAATGTCCAGAGAAGCTAATGTACTTCAGTTTAACTTTGAAAGAGAAAGATGACAAGGTAGTGGAAAGTAGAATGCTGTGGTTGATGCTTCATTAGCAGGAGTCATTAAACCATTTTAATTTGCATATGATTAATCTTTTTCTTCTTTTTTAATTTTAGGCTTTTTTAGTAATTCATATTTCACAGTAGTCTTCCTTAGTTCAGCCCCTGAATCCAAATTCTCCTGGCTGAAATTACATTGGTTGCTCTGGCTTAGTTTCATGTGGACCCAGAGTTACAGGACACACAATTACCACAGACTTCGGCACAATTGTAATGAAACTCTTTTATGTAAAAAGGCCAGAATTAGCATAGGTGCCAGTGAAGAGTGAAATGCTTTCTTTCTGGGAGGAGATGCTTTGGCATTACGATTCTTGCCCTTATGCCTTGCTTGGAGACGGTAGTAAAAAGCTTGGTTTCTGGGAATGCTCACTTATACTTCAACCTGAAGGGAAAAAGGTTTTTTTTTGAAGGAAGTTGCTAAATGAAATAGAAATGTACTTTTTAAGAGATTTGCTACACAAATTATTATGTTTGACGTACAAATCAGTGAGGTATTAAGCATTACATGTTGTGCCACAGCTTCAATATTATGTCAGACTCTAAAGAGGTTTCTGAAAACTGATTTTGATCAAGAGCTTGTTAATACTTCTGGGCCTTTTCAAGGCTTCCTCACCCTTTCAGCCTACTCCACAGGAGGGTTTCTTGCACCAATTCCGTGGAAGCCTTTGATTGAGAGTCAAAAGAGAAGGAGACTCTATTGTAATACAACTCCCCTGCAGACAGCTAGTCCCAAATCACTAGAGCCAAAATCTCATGCCATGTAAAATATGCGTTCATTTCCCTAAATGAATCCAGCTCAGAGCTGTAGGGATGGCATATCGCCTTTGCCATAGGCATAGACATAGGAGTTGAGAACAAGCTGCTGATATGATATTTCTGGCTGGGTCTCCAACATTTAGAATACACATTAGATACTCAGATACAGTCCTTTGTCTGCTTACATTCATTCCCATCTGTCAGGATGGCACTATGCCTGCTAACATTGTGATGTATCAGTTTTAGTGGGTCTCAGGGTAAATCAAAGATGCACTTAGGTGGGCAGCCTGAATATGGCAGAAAGTATAATCTCTTCTGCAGAGAGTCCTTTCTCCAAGATGGTGACATATGTTTCTACATTTTATCACACTTGTTGACACTAATGTGCAAAAGACATGCTACCTGAAGAGATTCAAAATTAAGACACAGGGTTTGGTCGCTGCAAAAAACGCCCCCAAAAAACCAACAAAAGGTTATATTTTGCTAAGCCTCTAAGAGATTGCATGGATATCAAGACATATGTTATTCCAGGCCTGGAGTAACAGTTCACAGACTCTCCTCTTTGCAAAGGGAAATAGAAGACATGTGCTTTTATGAAGAGGTCATGGTAACAGAATTGAGGACACAATCTCAGAGATTAATAATCCAGACTAGCCATTTCCAGTTGCTCAGTGCCCTTTCGTGCAGTTAAAAACTTGAGCTACACAATTTGCTTTTCCTTCTTCACAAAATGTCCATTATCAGAGTGTGATCTTTACAAAGTTGTTTTGCTATTCAACATTTTGTGATTAATGCTTTATATAAACAAACCTATTGATTGCTCATGAGCTGTTCGCTTTGAGTGGTGTTACTGGTCCCCTATATCAGCCATTATAAACTATGTCTGTGGTTTCACCAGAAAATGAGCATTGTGAGCTAGATTGTGCTCCTGCCCCAGCCATGAATAAGAAGACTCTTTCCCTTATACACATCATATATCATACACAAGGGAGTGTGGGGACCAATACTAGATGCTTCTTCCAGGCATATATTACCAAAGAAGTCTGGGAAGAAGTGGAGCCGTGGCTCCTGCTTCATTATGTGTTGAACAGTGGAGCTGGATGGCCATGTGGGAGGAAGTGTGATGTACCCTAAAGCAGGGTGACATAAATTACTCCCTAAACCAGCACAACTGGAGACCTCCAGCGGCATTGTCTCTCCTATTGTTTCCATTGTCCCCAGTGCAGAGTTATAACTACACATCTCAATCCTAATCCTTTGTGATTAAATGAATCTTGCCTATTGGCTAGAAACCCATTGACTAAAAACACTCATACAAACAAGGTTCCTTTTGGACAAATTTTTGCGAGAAGTGAATAAAAAGGCATTGTGAACACAGCTGAAGCAACATTCTCTATGTTTGTTGAGCTCTAGGCAAAATATACATGATTGGGCATCTCCCTTCCGTGTGTGCAACTGCCCTTTGTATGTGCAGCTGGAGCAAAGCTAAAGATAAGAGCATCAGAAATGGTTCAAACTGCTCTTCATCCAAAGGTCAAGGGTAGAAGGATGACGTAGTACGTTGCATCCAATGGGAAGTCTATCAGGTTTATTTTTTTCTAAAGTTGCAGATTTCTCTTTTAAGACAATTGTTATGGAGATAGTATCAGTCTGTTGCTGTTAGCCCCACTTCTACACAGGCCCATTGGTGTATTCTCACATATGACTGAGCTGCATATGCACTCATCTTTTAATGCATGCTTAGTTAAAGGATCATCAGTGAGGCTGGTTTCCAGATACAGCCATAAAGAAGGATAGGCTGGAGGGCAGTATTAGCTTTCTTGTGGTAGCTGAAAATGTGTTTCCATTTAACTCTTAGCTATTTATATGGCTCCACTATTGTAGTATCTGATCACCTAACAATCTTTACTGTATTTATTCTCAGCACACCCCTCTGCAGTAGGGCAGTCCTATTAACCCATGTGTTTAAAACCTGGAGTGTCATCTGCTTGGAATATCTGCTGAGATAATTTTATTTTGGAATCAATTAGGCTCTGCAGTGATTTCCCAGAAATATTTTTAATGAAATAAGCGAAGAGAGAAATGGAATTCCTGTCTGAATTGTTCATGAAATTGAGTTCTGCCACTCCAACTATTATTGAACTGTTCTGGCACCATTACTTGGAAGTAACCAATGTAGCTGACAGGAAATATTCTCCCTGAAAGTGTATGTGACCCTAACTCCTCTTGCCATAATGTGCTCCAGAATATTGATGGTATAGAAGGGGCATCAGCCTGTAGTTTTCAATAACTTTCTATTTCCTTTTTATTTATGCAGGGGATAGATTAGTATATAATTGCAGCAACTTCATATATATTTTTCTACATCTCTTTAGATCCAATATTGCCTCCATTTTCTTCTGTGGGGGTTTTGCTTAAGCAGTGGCTCTGCGAGCTAAAACCTGCTGACCTTAACTCACAAATTCCGCTGAAATCATGGGGAGTTTTGCATGAATAAGCCTGAGCATGATTCGTGTCTGTATGTTTAGATATATGGCCTTTGACATCAACAAGATAAGCATGTCATGTAAAGAAGTAAAACAGAGCTTCAAAAACAATGTATGTTTACAATTATACAACTCTAATCAAAAGAGTGACAAAGAAATTTTTCTTGATTTTGGCTTTCTTAAATAAAAATATGCAGCTTAGTTAGTCGCTTCCATCAAAGGGATAAAACTAATCAAAGTCATAACAGGATCTTTAAATGCTTTAAAAAAAGGATACCTTGAATTCTCTTTTAAAGTACAATGGACATAATCCAAATACAGTAACACAGATAATATTTGTATCTCTTTTTTACTACAAAGTTCTCTATTTTGCATTTTCAAAAGCATGGTTTAAAAGTATTCTTGTAAACTATAACATTAAAAATAAATGGGATCATGTATGCTTTCAACTGTTTTTTATGTCAACACTACCAAAAAAAAAAAAAAAAAATCAAACTACATTTCCAAAGGAACACCAGAGAGCTTTCTGTGGAAGTTGGCAGACACATAAAGGTATTGTTTTGCAGATATTGTTGTTGATAGGTTTGATATACAGCATGGTTTGTCTGAGCCAATGGGATATTGTCTTCTTAACAAATCTCATCATGCCAGCAGTGTTGCTTCTTTAGGATGGCTTATCAGCTCCAACCAGAGTCTGCCACACTTGCACTTGCCTTCATCGCCTGAGAGGAAAATAAATTGCACCCAAGCAGTTTATAAGAAAGAATTATTGTGAGTGAAATGCATGACATTATGAGAAATCATGGTGTTTTATAGACTAAATATTGCTCTGCAATCCTACCGCTCCCGGAAAAACACAGACAAACAAAAAACCCAGGTTTTGTACAAATGAAATGAGCATTTCATTCCAGAAATAGATTCACTTTAAGCACTGTTACTGATGTGCTGTTCTCATTCAAGACGTATACTTATGACATTTCTCCCCTATATTAAAATGCATTTTAATATAGACATTGGAAAGGGCTATAAAAGATTTGTAATAGCTTCTCTACTGTGACAACATGCATCACCTTTTCTATATATTTGTGCAGCTTGATAAATAAAGATACTTATATATATAAATGTGACATGTAGCATATGAATAAAGAGAGGGAATATATCTATCATTTTCCTGTGGGATAGCTGAGCCTTCTCTAAAAATGAATGAGCTAAGGTACTGAGGGTGTGCAGTACCTTATGTGCCAAAACCTGCTCACCTTAAACATGCAGGTTAAACAGGGGACCGCACTGGTGAGAAAGGTGGCAGGGATTTGGCCCTATATGGAATTCTCCAGAACCCTGCTGCTTGAAAATCTCAAGAAACGGCTTCTAAAGGCATGTCAGCTGCATATATGTATAGTGAGCACACACTGGCTAATATATGCAATGCCAAACTTGGGCATGTCGCCACCCAGCTTTTACTAGCTTTGATGTGAGGTATGTGTTTAAGGCCCTGATTCAGCAAAGCCGTTAAGCATGTGTTTAACATTAAGCTGGGAGGTAAGTCACTTTGAAATGAAGCACATGTGGAAGTGCTTTGGTGAATTGGGGCCTTTATCCTCAACAATTCTGAAAATGTAGGTGAAAATATTTCATTGTGAATTGTATCTTATTTAAATTTTGATTCTTCATAATTCATAAGCAATATTCATTTGGCACCTGCAGTATGGTGATGAGTGCCTCAGAAATGCATAGGATGCTTTTAGTTCAGACTATGGAAAGCACACATAAGGGAATGACTCAGTATTTTATTGGCAAAGAGCTGAAGTACTGGTGAAGGGCAAACTAACAGTGAAGATCAAAGAACAAGAGAGAGAAAAATTGGTAAGTGCAATTCTATTGTGACTAAATACTCTGCACTTTTATAGTGTCTTTAATCTGAGGATCTCAAGACATTTTGCAAATAGTAATTAAACCTTACAGCATCCCTGGATGGTTTGTAAAACTATTCTGCACAGTTTACAGATAGGTAACCTTAAGGGCACCAGGCCACAAAGAGGCTACTAGGCTGCTGGTGGGCTAAGACAACTGCCTATTATGCTGACCAGTATTCTCTCATTGTTTCTCTGGGCTCTCCCATAGGTCTGTCTTTATCCTTCTGCTGTCTCTTGCCTTATGTTTAGATTGTGAGCTCTTTGGGGCAGGGTCTGTCTTTTTTGCTTGCTTTTGTACATGCCTATCCCACTTGGGTACTGGTCCATGACTGGGGCTCCTAGGTGATACAATAATACAAATAATAAACAACAGTACTTGCCTGAGATCACACAGAAAGCCAATGACTCATCTGGGAATTGAATTTAGAAACCTCCATTCCAATCACAAGACCACATGCCCTCCCAAACTAAACCCCATTTTCTTTTCTCTTGTCTCATTCCTTCTTATTTTCTGTTTCAGACTTACAGCCTGTCCACACAAAAGCTTGCAGCAAAATAACAAAAGGAGTACGTTAAAACTGAATTAGTTATTTTGGTGAAAGTCCACGTGTTGATATTCTTATCAGAATGAAAGTGGTTAATATGAATTAAATGTGGATAGGGTGCTAACCTGAGATGAGAGAGACTTCAGGTTCCCCCTCTGCCTGACCGGAAGAAGAGATTTGAACATCTTTCAGGTAAGTACCCTAACCACTAGATTAAAAGTTATGAGGGGGTCCTCTTCCTCTTCCCCTACCCACAAGCTTCTTGTAAAAATGGTGTAGGTGCTTAATACCAGGAGAGGGTTTGCAGCTCAGAGTCCCACGCAGAGATGCTTTAGATACCTCCCTGCAGCCCAGATAGGTGCCTATCTCCAAGAGTGAGGCAGCATTCAGCACATACTTAGTGGTGGATTAGCCACTGGGCCAATAGGGTCCATGCTCGGGGGCCCCAAAAAATGGGTGTCCCTGCACCCTGACCCGCCCGTCCAGCGCTACTGCCAGGGACCAGGGTCAGGGTACAGGGGCTTGCCTTGCTCCATCCACCTGGTGCTCCTGTGGGGGAGCCCCAGGTGCCCCAACCCCATGTCCCCCGCAGGAGTGCCTGGGGGGATGGGGAGACTGCAGGCAGAAGGGGTAGGGAGGGGCCCCCACTCGATCTGGTCCAGGACCACACAAAATGGTAATCTGTCTCTTCACATACTCCTCTGTTTGGCACCTCCCATTGTCTAGCTTAGGCAAGGAGCTCGCCAGCATGGTGGCTTTTGTGAATTCCATTCTCAGGTGCCTGTATTTATTGTATAGGGTGCCTAGGAATCAAAGTCAGGCTTTGGAAATCACAGTGATTTTCTAGGCACCTAAACATTAGGTGTGGCAATACTCAGTGTCACCACACCTCAGTTCTTTTGTGAATCTAGCCCCTGAAATCCAAGTCCTGGAGTTCTGTTCAGATTTTATTTTGTCCTCAGGCAAAACTCTCATTGACTTCTATTGAATTCTATAAAGTATTTCAAGACCCCATTGCCAATGAGGCCATATACATACAGAACATGGAGCTAGTTGTACTGAACATACCTAAAATAAGGGAATCTGATTGTTTAAGTACATTTTTCTCAGGAAAGTAGTTGACCTTTTGTGTCTTCTTTCAGTATTTTTAAGAAAGAATGAGATAGGCTTTATATGGAGCTTTTCACAAGGTGACCATACACAGTATAAAGTATGTCAAATCTGTATATGTTGTTGAAAACAGTCAGAACAACAATGCATTTTGCAGAATAACCAACTGGTTTAATTAATTCCTACTCAAAATAGAAAATGAGTAGGAGGATTTTTTTCCCTTTACTATTCTGTTGCATGGCTCTCTAGAATAAGTAATCGGAGCCAGGAGTAAGGGATAAACTGAATCCAACTCAAGATGCAGAAAAGCAGAATTGGTACATTCATACCCATGCTGTTCCACTGAAGCTGCACAACTAACTGATCTGAGTTGTGCTCCATCTCATATCCCGGCCATCTTCCACACAGTCCCACACACCTGGAATTCCCAGCTTGCTCATCGTGTTTCCACCCTCTCTCCACTTAGCCCTCATTAAAGCTGCCTAGGTCTATGGACCCTAGTTCTCACCTCAAGAAGTATTAAAAACATACTCGTAAGTGTGTACAAGAATGGGAGGATGGAAAAGAGTGCTCCATCGCTTTGCTGCTTGTTGCACCCCCCAACTGCTGAAAATCAGCACATGGCTATTGAAATATGAGCATGTGCAGAAAGAATGCAGGGGTTTGTACTGTAAATGGCCTCTTGTATGTAGTTGGAGGAGATGATGGTTCCTGTAACTTGTCAACAGTGGAATATTATAACCCAACAACTGATAAATGGACAGTTGTGTCATCTTGTAGGAGCAGTACAGGAATCAAAGAGCTATGCAGGTGTTACAGTTATTTACATTATGAACAGCAAAAAGATTTTCAACTTAATTATGCACTAAGGGCCGGCTTCAACAAGTGTTTTTGAAATGACTGAGAATCAAAGCACGTCTTTAATTGTAGTTGCACATTGAGTCACAATGGAAGAGGTGACGGTCTGCAATTACATATGATAGATAATGAAGATTGCTCCAGGTAGAAGCAATGTGAAAAAAAAAAATCCGATGAGCTATGCTGATTTACTCAGAAGACCATCTGGTTCTGTCTATTTAGACAGTAAGTTTTGGAGGCAGGGATCTTGTGTTCCTATATGACAGTAAAGTGCCTGACATACTGTTTGCACTATATAAATCATAAAAAACAATGATGATGATTTTTGAGCATCCCTACATTCAGCTCATAAGCACTGGAGAACTGGGAACTCACCAGCACAACCTCATGAGGCCATTCTCATGCAGAGAAACATATGGTGCACTGCAGCTGAGACATAAAGATTTACAACTTGGCAGCAAACAATCAGGAAGGTTAAAGGCAGGTAGGAGTCCATTTACACAGGTTAACAGTGCCTGTATACAGGGACATTTTTGACAATAACTCTGGATAGAGATTAACTCCACGTTGCAGGTCTTTGGAGATAAAGCTGAAAATGACCTTTGCCCACAACAGATTACAAACAACAAGGCTTTCTGACAGAGAAGTAGTTGCAAGAAGGAAAGGAGAGACACCCAGAGAAGGCTGGTGTTGCAAGTATGGAGAAAGGGAAAGAAACAACACCAAGTGCTGGGTGCAGATGGGCTGGTGCTGGGCACTAACTTTGGAATGAGCTACTTGCAGATGCCCTTGCCTAGAGAAATCATTGCCTGTGGTAGCCAGCACAAAATGTTTTGGCAGCAGCATCAGAATCACCAGGCAGGCTTTTTCTTTCATATCATACTCTTGGGGCTGGAACAGTGAGGCACTGTCATTTTGATGTTCGTAGAAAACAAAGAAGAATATGATTTTTATTTCACTAAAGCCAGCCCAAACCTTCCTGAAAAACAAACAGGATCCAGATATGTCATGCAGTTTGCATTTGAATTATGAAGAAATAAAACCCAATACAATACAATATAAAAGAAAACAATATTTAAATCTCATATATTTTTAGGATTGCTGGGGATAAATGAATGGATTTAGCAAAACAGATACGTTCAACTTCCAGGGGACTTATGCATGTGCTTAACGTTAAACAGATGCTTAACTACTGTGAAGAACCGGGGCTTTAAACATACAGCATCCCAGTACCAAGAGTGGGTTTGGAGGCTCAAGGTAGGCAAGGGGCAGAATGGCATGGGGACAGGAGGGCAGCACAATAGGAGCACAGGCTACTATAGCCCTACGTGATGATTCCATCTCCCTGGCACCTGTCACTCTCCATCAACACATGGGCCAGTACATTTAAGCATGTACTTAAGTCCATTCCTACTCATGTCATCCCCAAAACACAAGCTTAACTTTTAGAATATATTAAGTGCTATCATGAATAAGGATGCTTTCCTGAATCAGGGCCTAGAGCTGTGCTCTGGGACTGGTTATAGGTACCCCTAAGTGAAAAAAGTACATTCTCCATGTATTAAATATTTTTTCCTATGACAAGCTTATTGACTGAGCCCTGTCTCAAAATAGAAGATGCAGATTTGCTGGTTTGAAATCACTTATTTTCAAAAATTTATATTAATTTATCCTAACAAAGGAACCATGTAAATTAAAAGAACACCAACCAAAAACCACAACAGAAGCAATCAGTTATAATGGTGACAAAATCACTTTTCCCCTTCCTAAAATATAGGAATTTAATAGACAATAGCAACAATTCGTGTTGGATGGCAAAAATACACTTTACATTCGTGTATTCTGAGCATGACCGAGAGACAAGGTGGGGGAGGCAATATCTTTTATTGGGCCAACTTCAGTTGGTGAGAGAGACAAGCTTTCCAGCCACACAGAGCTCTTCTTTGGGTCTTAGCAATTTATAACAATTACTGTGTTCTCTTAAAAAGCGACAAAGAGACTGTGGCACCTTATAGACTAACAGACGTATTGGAGCATAAGCTTTCGTAGGTGAATACCCACTATGCTCCAATACGTCTGTTAGTCTGTTAGGTGCCCAGTCTCTTTGTCACTTTTTACAGATCCAGACTAACACTGCTACCCCTCTGATACTTGTGTTCTCTTAGTAAAACGAATTTATAAAAGTAGGGGTGGCTTTAAAAAGTCATTTGTGAGTTAGTCACATAAGTTTCCTCAAGTGAGACTCTTGCATTTTCCAGCTCCCAATAGGACCCCCCAACCACTATCACTTGTGTTGCATCATTTTCTCCTGCTATCATCTCCATCCTTATATCTATATCAGCAATTGCAGCAACTACCTGAGTCACCTGAGTTAATTGTACAGGTGGAAAAGAAGATGTAGTTTTCCAACAGGAACAATGAGAATTGTGAGTGATCAATGCTAAAATCCATTTGTGATAAATGTTGCCAGACTCTATTGGTCCTGGGATTACTGATAAACTTGTGTATTTATAAATCTTATATATATATCTTTGTGAGCTAGAAATTATAGGCTAGTCCATAGGGAGGGTTGCTGAGCTACCTCCAGGAACTAAATCAGGTGTGGGGGCGGGAGAGGAAATTACTGCAAATCCCAGGACAGATAACTCCAGAACAGTACCACCTTTGGGAAAGGAAGGAATTGCATATATTAGTTCAGGCTGGGTTCAAGAGGCTCGGCAAAGAAAAAAAAGCGAGCTTGAATTGGCTCAGGGTCGTTCATTTGATTCTCAGGCTGATATGAAATGGTAAGCAAGAGGGCTAAACCCTTCTGGAAGAGTTTGAAGGACTGTGAGAACCTAGCAGATCTTCATGTGGAAAATGAGTGATGTCTAGTAAACTTAGCTTGCATGTAGACTGTTCATTATTTTGTGATATGCTTTCTCTGTGGTGCATTTTTCCTAAAATAAGTGTACTGTGCTTTGCGAAAGTTGGCTAGTCACTGGTAACCCTGTCATTATTCCTTGAGAAGGAGAGAGCTGCAGGTGCTGATGAAAGTCAAACCTGATGGGATAGTTACAGAGAACTGCAGGGGGACAACAATCCCAAATCCCTGGTCTGTCAAGAGTTGTAGGTCTCCACCCATAGACAGGTGACAGCTGTAGGCCTGAGACCTAAAGGGCTGTCCTCAGGCAGACCATGGAAGGTGCAGGTAGGCCATTCTGTCAGTGTGAAGTAAGTATTGTGATGTACATAGCTATGCTGCTGTTTTCACTGTGGTTCTGTGTTCTGCACCTTTAAATCTCAAAGGACTCTTCTGTCTTCCGAGATTGGTAGCCATGTGTAGCAGGGTGCTGCTGCAAGGGCACCTAATTAGCCCCTGCTCAGCCAGCCCCAATCAGGGGAAATAGATTGGGGCTGGGGAGAAGTCTGGTGCCGGGCTTCTGGAACTGGCTGCACCTGTGGGCCTGCAGGTTGAAGGGCCATAAAGGCTGGCTGACAGCCAGAGAAAAGGGGGGGAATGGCCAGAGAAAGGGCAGTCTCCAGGCTGGGGTAGACTCCCTGTAAAAGAGGAGACAGTAAGACCTGTAAAGCTCTGTAAATAGTATCACTGGTGGTGGGAACTTTTTGTGAATAAAAGCCATGGGTGCTGCAACAAGGAGAGGCTCGTAGTGCTTTATTGGGACAGCAAAGAGCTTCAGCAAGGGGGGGCTGAGGAAAGGGCCTGATTACACCATGATATCTTCATTTCTTTGCAGGCTGTTACACAGGAGACAGGCACATTGTGTGCTAGCATGGAGAATTTTCTTATTCCCCCTTGTTTTGTTGTTGTTGTTTTAATTTAATACACCAGCCACGGAGCCTTATCTGTTTGCTCTTTGTATGGAGAAATATAACAATTTCCAGGAAAGATGATAGAAGAAATACACAAACTGCTTATTTACACCAGCCGAGGGTCTGGCACAGTGAGCCTGTGTATATTTTCCACAAGATCCCTGTCTCATTCAGTACATGATTTGGACAATGCTCAGTGAAGCAGCAGCTATTCAATATTCACCCATTCAATTAGTGACCATCTGTGAAAAATGTGGTTTATATGATTTACCTAGAATCACCCAGGTGGCACAGACAGAATTAGAATATCAGGACAGTATTTAACTGCCTTATCAATGCCCTTTCTCTTCCTTCAATCCTGTCTCAATCACTGCGTCAGCTTCTGCAACAAATAAAGCAGAGGTCCTGCAAAAACCAGCCTTCTTCAATACACAACCCGGATTCATTCCCAGAACACTATGTAACCTATGTACTGACTGAAGCAGATCAGTGGAAAAAATAGAATGGTGATTGTGTAGTTAATGGTTGTATCATAATGCGTATGCATGATGAGGCCAAATTAAGATTGCACAGGCTACCTTAAATCTGGCTTTTCCTAATTTTTGAGTGTTTGACTTTGCAACTTTTTAACATAGTATTTTTGGATTTAACACCATTCATATTATCACCTGTTGCCATAAAGCTACAGCTGCTGCAGTTATTAGTTGCCACTGATAACATTATTTGGTTCCTAGGTGCGTGCATTTGGGTTTTGAGAGAATTGACATCAGTGGAGCTATGTCAATGTACATATGCTGAGAGTCTGACCCACTATTTATAATTAGGAATTGACTCATCTACTTATTCATTTGGTGCTGGCGTTCTTCTTTGCTGAATAATACCCTGTCTCATAATACAAACGTACTGTCTCAAAACGTGTTGAAGCAGAAAAAATTAATCAGAAACCCTCTTGCTCACATCCTTCAACTACTTCCACTCATTCCTGGAGTCTAATCCACATGACCTTATAACATCACTCATGTATTTTGGATAAAACTAGGTTCCAAGTTTTTCTCAATGCCCCATATTTACAAAGTCCCACTTTCCTTAGTGGAAGCTAATAAAAAGAAAAAAAGGAGCCAATAAAATGTGAGAGAGGGTAAAGAAGATAATGCCAAAGAAAAGCAATAAGTGAAATGACTAGTGAAAGAGAGAAATGAGATTAGAGGAGGACAAAAATACAATAAAGACAGGAAGGAAGAAAACAAAAATAATTGCTAATTGTGCCATTGAATTTCTTGCATGAAGGAATAGAATTTAAAGTTCAAGACTGAATGTGTTTGAAAGATTATGAAATTAATGTTCAAATGGATATTTATGTATTTAGTACATTGTCCCAATGCCCTGGGAGCTGGAAATGCGGAGTGATTATTAACTTGGTTTCTGTTTTTGTTGAGCAGGTATTTTTTTTCTATTACTCTGTTCCACTATATGATCACATTTCTTGGCATAATTTAGATCTGATATATGCAAGTGCCTCCATTTTGAAGAGAGCATATGGAGAGCTCCATGAGTGCCCAGGGAACCAGAAGTATGCAGTGATTAACCGTGCTTTCTGTTATTTGTTGAGCAGATGAAAAGAGCTGTGAAATAAAAGGCACTGCATGATGGTTTCGATGTCCTTCTGCTGTCCTTTGTTTGCTTACGCTGCATCAAGAGTGAAAAAATAATAGTTCTGATACAGCAAAGGAAATCAGGTAGCCACTCACTGCATCAAAAATCAGAAACAAAGAAAAAGAGAATACAGAGCACTACAGTAGTTCAGTGCTGACAAACAAAAGGGAAATGTAAAAATTAAAAAGAATGTTAGGGGTTTTGGGAAAACAGCTAACTACTTCTAAGGTTTAATACCTTTAAATATGTTGGTTTTCTCTGCTTTCTCAGTTAATATGGACGGGAATTAAATATATCTTACCCTATTTAGTCTTTTAGAAAGATTTGTCAGAAATATAAAGGTGTGGAATTCCCGACTCATATGATATAATTTAACATAGCAGTGTCTGGGTAAATAGGGGTAATGATTCCGCAAGGCCTTATTTTTACCCAGGTAATATGTAGTTGTTAACATGGTGGGTCTGTTAATTCCTGGGGAATCTGCAGGGCTGATGTGGTCTTAAATGCTCCAGTAGCTCCATGAGAGAGCAGAGAACAAGTAACTAAACTCCTACTCTCACTGGAGAGGCTTCAGGGGATCAGATACTCCTGGATAACCCAGCTATGAGACCTATTGCTGCCACTGCTGTGTGGAGACAGGTCTGGCTGGTGCTAAATACTGTCAAACTAATGTGGGCTAGCTTTTCAAATAAAGCTCTTACTAGCTGAAAATGTGCAAGATTACAAGATGTTGAGCAGATGAGTGAGTATGGGAAATTGGGAAAAGTCAGTTATTGTGGCTGTCGTTTAGAAACTGGGGACAGAAAAGAGAGAAAAAAACTAAGAATATCAGAAGCATGCAAGAGGCTATTAAAGAAACATTATAAATATGAGGTGACCATGAAAATGGTGTCAGTTGGTTAACAGACAGGAAAAAATAATAGGAATAACTGGGCAATTCTCAGTAGGGAAAGAGATGCAGTCGTGGGTTGTTCCAGAGCCCAGTACTAGGTCTGATGAGCAGGAAGTTTATTAACGATATGGAATAAATGTTAATTAGTGAAGTGGCAAAAATTAAGGTTGACACATTATTTAAGTTGATCAAGACTAGAGAGGTTAGTGGGGAACAAAGAGGTACCTGGCAAAACTAAGAAATCATGCAGATGAACCTGAGATAGACGTACAATAATGCATATTAGAGAGAGCAATTTAAACAGCTCATTAGACAGTGATGTACTGTGAGTTAGTTGTAGTCTCTCTGGAACAAGATCTAAACTCAGTGGGAGCAGCTGGGGCTCAGCACTTTGAAAATGAGGCCACTTATTTAGGGACCTAATATGTACCTAGGAACCCAGCTTTAGGCACCCACTTTTGAAAATTCTCAGGTCATTTTTGAAAATCTTACCCCATGTAGCCACTGATTTTTTTTTTGTTGCCTCAATCTTTGTTTGTTCAGCTTGCGTCAATTAGATGTAAAGCAGTGATGAATGGAACAAAGCAAAAAGGCCCAGATTCTTCTCCTTCTCTCCACCTCAGCTGTGCTATGTGCAGGTAGGTGGACTCCGAGCATGCCAACTGGATTGGGCCCCACACACAGGTTAAGCAGAGGAGCACCTATCTTTCCCCAGTTCATGGATCACACTGGGGCTTAGGCAGGAGACAGGTGCCTGGATGCCCAGAGTGAGGCAGCAGTGTGCATGCTTCAAAGCATGGCAGAAGCATGGACATCTTGGGGTACTTTTATTGCAAAAACGTATGTGCCAAGTGAGTTCAACAGGGTTAGGCAACAATCAGAGGTTTGTGATCACAGTGACTCCTAAAATGGAACGAAGGTGCCTAACTACCTTTGTGGAGCTGGGCAAAGGAGATCATGCTTTCAGCTGATACTCTGGATTTGTATGGTGTGAATTCTAATGGGGGTTAGACAATGAAATTCTTCAGTATATGAGCGCTTCCCTGTGTTTAAAATAGAGAATATTGATAGAACTGGTAAGAGCGCTCAAATTATTTAAGTGAGCCCAACGTATAACATAAATCTAGGCGCTGAATGTGCATCATACAGCATCATCATCCATTTTGGATCTGGTGTTGACCAACAGGGATGAATTATTTGCAAATACAAAGTTGGTTGGGAACTTGGGAGGAAGTGATCATGATCTGATAGAATTCAAGATCCTAAGGAAAGGAAGACATAAGAACAAGAAAACAAGGACATTGGACTTCAGAAAGGCAGATTTTAACCAATCTAGAAATAGTAGGCAAGATCCCATGGAAAGACCAATTAGGAAGAAAAGGAGTCAAAGGAGATTAGCAATTCCAAAAAGATGTAATACTAGAGGATCAGCATCAAGCTATTCCGATGCAGAGGAAAGATAAGAGCCACAGGAAGCCTATGTGGATGTACAAGGAGTTTTTTATCCATCTAAAAAAAGAAATGGGATACATACAGGCAGCAGCAGCTCCAGGCACCAGTGCTCCAAGTGCGTGCTTGGGATGGCAAGCTGCAGGGGGTGTCCTGCCGGTCACTGTGAGGGCGGAAATCAGGCTCCCTTTGGTGACTTGCCTGCAGGAGGTCCGTCAGTCCCGTGGATTTGGCGGCAATTCGGCGGCGGGTACATAGAAGCCACAGGACCAGTGGTCCTCCCACAGGCAAGCCGCCGAATCTGCGGGACTGGGGACCTCCCGCAGGTGCGCCGCTAAAGGCAGCCTGCCTGCCGTGCTTGGGGCGGCAAAAAAGCTAGAGCTGCCCCTGCATACAGAAAATGGAAGGAGGGGCATGTCACTAAGAAAGTAAGTATACATGGGAATAGCACGAGAGTGTAGGGACAAAATCAGAAAAGCCAACGCATGTGTTACAGCTGGCAAGAAATGTTAGAGACAGCAAGAAGGGATTCTACAAATATGTCAGACAAAAAAGAAAGTTCAGGATTGGTGTGGGTCGGCAGCTCAATGGAGAAGGTGAGCTCGTAACGGAAGATGATAGAAAGGCAGAGCTGCTCAGCTCAATGCCTACTTTGCTTCAGTCTTCAAACAAACAAACAAACATATGACGGGACAACTACTGAAGTTACCATAGACAATAAAGGGGAAGGGATGCTGTCAAGACTGATTCCCCACTCTGGTACTTTGAGTGCAGGGGGTGGGCATGGGAGTTGTGGTGGCTCACAGCCTCAACATGAGTCAGCAGTGCGATGCTATTGTGAAAAAAAGCAAATGCAATTTTAGGTTGCTTTAATAGAGGCATAGCATGCAAGTCACAGGAGGTGATAGTACCGCTCTACTTGGCATTGCTTAGGCCTCAGCTGGAGTACTGTGTCCATTTTTGATCACCAATATGTAGAAAGGATGTAGAGAAACTAGAAAGGATCCAGAGGAGAGCAACAAAGATGATCAAAGAGATGGAATGCCAGTCACAAGAGCAAATATATTGGGTATACTTAGTTTTGAAAAAAGGACATTAAGGTGGGACATGACAGAGGTCTTCAGATACTTGGAAGGCTGCCATAAAAAAGATAGAGAAAAGTTATTCTCTCTTGCTACAGAGGGAAGGACAAAAGGTTTAAACTACAGCATAGCAGATGTAGATTAAATCTCAGGAAAAACTTCCTAACTGTAAGAGCAGTAGGACAATGGAACAGACTGCCTAGGGACGGCTGGATTAAGGCACGGGCTTTAGGGGCGGCAACCCAGGGCCCCTGCTCCCAGAAGCAGCTGGCTGCTGGCATGTCTTGTGGCCCCTGGTGGTGGGAGGTGGGGGAGGTGGCTCCTCATGCTGCCCCCACCCCCAGCACCATCTTCACAGCTCCCATTGGCCAGAAACTGGCCAATAAGAGCTACAGGGGTGGTGCTTGCGGGCGCGGCCAGTGCATGGAGACACGCTGTCCCCCTCTCCCCCAGGAGTCGCAGAGATGTGCTAGGAGACAGCCGCTTCCAGGAGCAGCGTGGGGCTATGGCAGGCAGGCAGGCAGCCTGCCTGAGCCCTGCTGTGCCGCCAGCCAGGAGCCGCCTGTGGTAAGTACCCCCTGGCTGGAGCCTGCACCTCACACCCCTTCCACCATCCCAACCCCTGCCCCAGATCAGAATCCCCCTCCTGCACCAAACTCCCTCCCAGACCCCAGACCCTCTCCTGCGCCCCAATCCCCTACCCCAGTCCCATCCTGCACCAAACTCCCTCCCAGACCCCATACCCCCTCCTGCACTCTAATCCCCTGCCCCAGTCCCCTCCTGCACCAAACTTCCTCCTAGGAAAAAGACTTGTATACAGAGGCCCCACAAAATCTAATAGCCCTGTGCCCACAGGAGAGTTAATCCAGCCCTGGTCATGGAAGCTCCTTCACTCAAGGTTTTCAATTGGAGGCTGGCAGCCATCTGTCTTGGTTGATTTAGACACAGTAAATCCTGAATCTTGGCAGGGGATTAGAATAGATGACCCTTTGGTTCCTTCTAGCTCTATGGTTCAATGCTTCTATGAAAAAGCAATGAAGGAGATTAAATTGAAACATATCTGTCCTGAATAGTTATGCTAGAATCAATAAGGCTGTTAACACTGAAGACAAGATTTTTAGGCTTAAATTTTCAAATTTGTAACTCTTCAACTATTGTGATTGCATACATAATAGCAGTAACTGAGTGTGCAGATGACTAGTAAGATATCTAAGTGGTTATCTGGATGTATAGTTATCATGAATGTATAATCATATACAATATATGAATATTTTTGCATACATTTTATATGACTGTCATTATATATTATAAAATAATATTCTACTATAATATTGATATCCTTTAGAGTGTAAAACTATAACTACTGGTTTTATTAAGCATGTTGTACTCAAGCTGATTATTTTCCTTAAGAATTTTAACAGATACAGGGATTCAAGAAGTCAGAATCGATCCATAAACTTTATCAGTTGAAGGAACAATTGATCTAAAATGACCAAAAATGTAACATTAATTTGTCAATGTTAGCAGAGAAATCTTTATTTCATCCCTCAGCGCAAGCCTTACATTCCTTATAAACTGTATTATATGTAGGATTTGTGACATTGTGACAAAAGTTCAATAGTCTGTTCTAAAAATCCTGCAGTTTTTAGAGACTTTATTATAAGAATCATGATTAATACAAAGTCTGCTGATATAGTGCCCCTTATTCACTTTGGCATTTTGCAATTCAATACCTTGTCTTCTTTAAATGGGTAATCTGCCATTTGGATTTTTGACTGAAATGATGTCTTTTACAGCTATTTAGAATGATAAACAAGACCAGTATTTATTCCTGCACCTTAATGTTGGCAAGCTCCACTAAACAGTATGGTGGAAACATCTCTCTGAAACCTGGGAAGGTCCATTCCAAAATGAACTAGTTTTCAAATTTTGTAGTCCTGTTTCTAACAGTTAACCTATGATGTAAGTTTTCCGTACTCTGAATATTGTAATATCTTGGTAAATTTCCAAATGCTTTTTGATTTGTTCAGGACCTTAATGTGCAGGAAAGCTTCATTTCAGCCATCAGAGGTCATACAAAAGAATGCCATGGCTGGATTAGAAAACTACTCTCATTTTATGTGGAGGACAAATCTCAATATTGATGCAAAAATTGTTTATTAATAAAATTATAATTCATTCTTATAATGGTAGGGTTTTTTTGACTGGCTTCAAATGTCAGAGAGGATAACACCTCCTTGGTTACAAATACTATTTATTACCTCTAAGTGTGTTTACACAGGCTCTGGAATGTAGCTTTATAACTTCTATTTTATTTTAACATTCTACAGTAGTTTTTCTAATACCATGTTTTGAAATATGTATATGGGTATTGTGTTTTGTGTAGAATATTGCACAGGATAAAAAATTTTACAAGTATTTCAAATGATAAGTTGTAAATCTAGGAATCAGTTAGTTTAAAAGGCAGACAACCATGATTGCCTTTCCAATAAACAGGATGCATCGCTTTCATTAAGATTCCAGTATGGTATAGAGATGGTCTTTATCGTGCGGAAAATAAACCTTGTCAGATATTCATGTTTTATAAAAAGACCTGATCCTGTAAAAGAATATAAGGATGTTCTTTATACAGGCCATTACAAAAAGGAATAATGCCTAGGATGTGCTGTCAGAGCTATAAACTACATCATAAAAGTGGGCTTAATTTACTCATTCTCTTTACAGAGAGAAAAATCTATAGTTTAGGTTTTACAAAATAGCCTTATTGAAACAGATGTCTATTATAAACACTGTAGAGTCTTTATTCCTCAAAAGTTAAGAGAACATATATGATTGGGAAATCTTTTGTAGTAGATATTGGTTACTTCTAATTCATGTTTCTACTTAAATGTGAACATATTGGTTGTCCCTCAGATGCTAAAGATAGCATTAGCTTCTTTTGAGATGTATATTTGCAAACGATTCATATCTAAATACAAACCTTCATATAATATATTATTGTTATGTGACTAGTAAGATGTCTTATGTATAACTATAGCAGGTCATTTGATGCTATAGCTGGTTACTACTGTAAAATGTCATTTGAGTAGAAAAATATTTATATTAATTGGGAATTAATTAGTTTTGTGGCAATGCTTACAGAACTCATCACCAGACTGAGGAAGACAAGAAGAACCTCTCCAAAGATAGGTAAAAAACAAACAAACATTTTTTTTGGAGACCATTTAAGTTTAAAGACTATATTAAGAGCTGAGAGACTTTTATGTAGGAAATAGGACTCGTTTGAAACAGAATTTCAACTCCAGTTAAACCTTGATGGAACTAAAGGGATGTCTCAGAAAATGAGGTTGAATAAAAAAGTTAAAACTCTAGCGTTAAATATGTTCTGAGCATTTCCTGCAACAAAGAAAATAATAATTACAATCCTGTTACATATTCATTACCAGAATAGATATTCATGAGCTGAAGATGCTGTCAAAATGCCAACTGTCTGCCTCAGTGGTGGGAAACATGATGGATCTTGCAGTGATTGGGATATCTTCATTAGAAAAGTGGGGGAAATACATGCTTTTGGAGACTTTATCCACCCATTGGTCAGGTGGAGGAGGAGGGGAGCTGATTGGTCCCTCATTCTTCCCTTTCACTAATATAAACCTTAGTCCTTTTCATTAATGCAAATCTTAGCCCAGCTGCTTAGGAGGCTCATCTTGCTCCATTTCAGCAACAGTAGGATTTCTTAGTTCCCAGATCCAGGATGGAAGATCCATGAACTGAAGATGCTACTAAATCCATCCCACAAAGGCTTTGAGCTAATGAAAGGTGACCATGGCTGATTGATGAATTCATCCAACCACGTTCAGTGAGACTGGAATTGAAACCTATGCACTCACTTACTCTTTTACTCTCTTAGTCTTACATTCTTTCACACTGATGCCTGTACTCTTGCCCTTATACACGCTTATACATACGTTTCTTACACATGCATATGCTCTCAGGATTAGTTTAGCTTGTTCTGAGCTCCATAAGCAGGCAGCAGCAGCAGCAACAAGACAGCTAAGAAGAACAAGGAAGCCGCAACACAGCATCAAAAAGAAGAAACCTTTTAGCCTAGCACTGCTTCTGTAACATGATGACATCACCAAAACTTCAACAGCACTGTAGAGATGGAGTTTGCAAAAGCAGTACCACAGGATTAGATTTAAACATTTCTTGTAAAGTTATTTGAACAGGATATTGAAATGGTATTGTAATTTAAGGAATCAACAACTTTTCCAATTACACACCAGATTGTTTGTTTGATTCTTTTCCAGAAATATACAATGTATCTGAATTTAATATACTTTAATATTCATTAATTGTCTTTTCTCAAGACAACTCCATGAATGCCTTGTTTTTAGTAACTGAGTTAAATACATTCCTTAGTCTCATAGGACTTAGTTAAGATCACTTCCTCTGCCAATTTTTAAGTTGATTAGGTTATCTATGTGTCACCGTGCCGCAATGGGTCACAGCTGAGGATGCCTGATTCAGGACAAACTGCTGAGAAATAGGGCAGACTCACCCCTAAACTGGTGGTTATGCTTTCATAAGATACACCAAACCAGTAACAAAAGTAAATTTCTATCTCACCATACTGGCTAACAAGAAGTCAGAAATGTAGTCTCCTTATGTATCCCAGCCCTTCTTTTACCATCCAGGCATGTGACTTAATGATGAGTAGTTATTTAAAACCAATTTAATCAACCAAAGGGTTCTTCTCATAGACTCATAGGTCAGAAGGGACCAATATGATCATCTAGTCTGACCTCCTGCACAAAGCAGGCCACAGAACCCTACCTATCCACTTCTATAACAAACCCCTAACCTATGTCTGATCATTGAGTATAAATGGGGTGATCTGAAGACCTCAAGCTGCAGAGAATCCACAGCGAGTGACCCATGCCCCACGCTACAGAGGAAGGCGAAAAACCTCCAGGGCCTCTGCCAATCTGCCCCGGAGGAAAATTCCTTCCCGGCCCCAAATAGGAGATCAGCTAAACCCTGAGCATTTGGAAGACTCACCAGCCAGCACTCAGGAAAAGAATTCTCTGCAGTAACTCAGATCCCATCCCATCCAACATCCCATCACAGACCATTGGGCAGACTTATCTGCTGATAATCAAAAATCAAATTGCCAAAATTGAACTATCCTATCATACCATCCCTTCCATAAACTTATCAAGCATTAGTCTTAAAGCCAGATATGTCTTTTTGCCCCCACCTACTCCCCTTGGAAGGCTGTTCCAGAACTTTCACTCCTCTAATGGTTAGAAACCTTCTTCTAATTTCAAGTCTAAACTTCCTAATGTCCAGTTTGTACCCATTTGTTCTTGTGTCTACATTGGACTAAGCTTAAATAATTCCTCTCCCTCCCTAATATTAATACCTCTGATATATTATAAAACAGCAAGCATATCCGCCGCCGCTTCTTTGGGTAGGCTAAACAAGCCAAGCTCTTGAGTCTCTTTCATAAGGCAGGTTTTTCCATTCCTCGGATCATCCTAGCAGCCCGTCTCTGAACCTGTTCCAGTTTGAATTGCATCCTTCTTAAACATGGAGACCAGAACTGCACACAGTATTCCAGATGAGGTCTCACCAATGCCTTATATAACGGTACTAGCACCTCCTTATCTTTGCTGGAAATACCTCGCCTGATTCATCCTAAAACTGCATTTGCTTTTTAACGGCCATATCGCATTGGGTGGTCATATCCACCTGTGACAACCAATACTCCAAGTTCCTTCTCCTCCTCCTGTTGCTTCCAACTGATGTGTCCCAATGTATATCTAAATTCTTATTATTAAATCCCTAACTGCATGACCTTGCACTTTTCCACTATTAAATTTCATCCTATTACTATTACTTCCAGTTCAAGGTCATCCAATCGTCCTGTATGGTTATCCCGGCCTTCTCTGTGTTAGCAATACCTCCCAGCTTTTGTTGCACCACAAACTTTTTATTAGCCACATTCCCGCTCTTTGTGCCAAGGTCAGTAATAAAAGGTTAAATAGATTGGTCCCAAAACCGATCCTTGCATGAACTCACTAGTAACCTCCTTCCAGCCTGAACAGTTCACCCTTCAGTACGACCCGTGGAGTCTCCCGCTTTTAACCATTTCTTATCCACCTTACATTTTCATATGATCCCATCTTTTCCAAATTAACATATCCTCATGTGGACATGTCAATGCCTTACCTGAAATTGAGGTAATTAATTACTCATTTCTTTGACTCTAAATAATCTGTCACCTTCCTCGAAGAAGGAGATCAAGGTTGGTTTGGCACGATCTACCTTTAGTAAACCATGGTTGTAATTTGTTCATTCTATTGACCTCAATGTCCTTAACTACTTTCTCTTCAAAATTTTTCAACGATCTTCATACTACAGATGTCAAATAACAGGCCTATAAGTTACTGGATCACTTTTTCCCCTTTCTTATAAGATAGGAACTATGTAGCAATCTCCAGTCTAACGGTACAAACCCCTGAAGTTTACTGATTCATTAAAAATTCTTGCTAAATGGGCTTGCAATTTTCATGCGCAGTTTCTTTAATATTCTTGGATGAAGATTATCTGGGCCCTCCGATTTTGTCCATTAAGCTGTTCAGTTTGGGCTTCTACCTCAGATTTTGGTAATAGCCCCTCATCCTCATTCCCATTTGGTATCCATTCATCATCCTAAGCCCTCTAGCCTTATTAAAGACTGAGGAAAGTACTTATTTAGATTTGCGCCATGCTAGATTATCCTTAACCTCATTCCATCCTCAGTGTTTAGCGGTCCACTTCTTCTTTCTTTGTTTTCATTTTATTTATATGGCTATAGAACCTTTTACTATTGGTTTTAATTCCCTTTGCAAGGTCCAACTCTACATGGCTTTTAGTCTTCCTCACTTTATCCCTACATGTTCTGACCTCACTAAGGTAGCTTCTCCTGCTAATCCCACCTTTCTTCCACTCTTTGTAGGCTTTCTGCTTTTTCTTAATCACCTCTCTGAGATGCTTGCTCATCCAGCTTGGTCTACAACTCCTGCCTATGGTTTTTTTCCCCTTTCTTGGGATGCAGGCTTCTGATACTTTAAGTCGCAGCTGCAGAAACTAATTCCAGGCTTCTGATCCCAAAGGACCAGCCACATAGCCTGGTTAATATATGACTCAGATCTTACCCAATAATCACACTGTTGCCAATCCTTTCATATCTACTATCTAAAGGAAGTAAGAGGAAAGGAAGAAGAGAGTTAAAATAGTCAAAGGAAACAAATACATACAATCATTGCAAAGTTCTTTTATCAAGCTTGAAGCAGTCATGGAATAAACTGCTGGCTTATGTCTCTGGTAACATCCAAAAGTCTGGAAGCTCCTTGGTCCCTTGATTAGAATGCTCCATTAGTATAAGTCCATAATCCAGAGAACAGAGTAGGAAAGAGGCAAAATGGAGATGCTTTCAGGGCCTTTTATACTTTCTGCCATATGGAGGTCTGCTCTCAGTACTGTCAGTGGAAAAGTACAGGCACAAGATGGAGGTTAGGGTCACATGATCTAGTCACATACCCTTGCATGCTTCAATTAGTCTGTGACAAATGAAGGGAGGGGGTAACTCCTTTTTATGGACATCGAGCCAGCCAGTATTTATAAAATCCTTCTTAGTAGCTGTTCTATAATTGATCTACCTATAAAGGGTTAAAAAGTCTCGCTGCTATGCCTAGGTAAAAGGAAGTGAGTGGGCACCTGACCAAAAGAGCCAATGGGAAGGCTAGAACTTTTTTAAAATTGAAGACTCCCCTTTTGTCTATCTGTCTGTTGTTCTCCTGGGGAAAGGCAGACAGGGAAGCAGCTTTCTGTAAGATGCTTGGGGCCAGGAACTACTCATTTGAAACCCCAGATATGTAATTAGATCAGGAAATGTCTAGGAAGATGCGATTAGGTTTATCTCTTTATTTTTTATGCCTTGTGGACTCCTCTTTGCTAACCCCAGATGCTTTTGTTTTGCTTGTAAACTTTAAGCTGGACCTCAAGAAAGCTATTCTTGCTGCTCAATCCTTGTAGTTGCTCTTCTAAAATCTAGCAATAGCGTGAGTTCCCAGATGTATTTTCTTTCTCTTTTTATTAATAACATTTATCTTTTTTAAGAACAGAATTGGATTTTTGTGTCTTAAGAGGTTTGTGCATATGATTAATTAGCTGATGGCTAACAGCTGATTTCCTTTTTTGTCTTCTTAGCTCTTCCCCAGATGGGGGGTGAAAGAGCTTGAGGGTACCCCACAGGAAGGAATTCCCAAGTGCGCCTTCCTAAGCTCTCAAAGGGGTTCTGCACTTGGGTGGTGGCAGCATCTACCAATACAGGGTCAGAGAAAAGCTGTAACCTTGGGAGTTAAATACAAGCCTGAAGTGGCCAGTATTGATTTTTATTAGAATCCTTGTGGGCCCCCACCTTCTGGACTCGAAGTGACAGCATGGGGATTCAGCCTTGACAGAGTTATAGCAGAGGCCATTATCCATATTCTGGCTAAAACGTCCACAGGAAAACCCATCAGGTGAGGACACGCTTCTTCCATGGCCCATTGTGTTTCTCGCATCAACGTGAACAGTCCATTCATAATGTGCTGGCCTGACTGCATGTAAACTAACTACCTCCTAGGTGTTACCATAGGAGCAAACACTGTTTGTTCCTCTGGTACATAATCAATATTCATAACTTTAGATACAAATGACACATGCATACAAATAGGTTAATCATATTCAGCAAAATTACAACTTTTCCACTGACACCTTACACAGCATACTTTTGTATAAGATTTGTTGCAATTATGTGACAGTGATAGCAACAATGCTCTACATCAGGGATCGGCAACTTTTGGCACGCGGCCCATCAGGGAAATCTGTTGACAGGCCAGGACAGTTTGTTTATCTGCAGTGTCCGCTGATTGTAGCTCCCACTGGCTGTGGTTCACTGTTCCAGGCCAATGGGGGCTGCAGGAAGCGGCGTCCATCAGCCCCCACCACTTCCCACAGCCCCCATTGGCCTGGAATGGCAAACCACAGCCAGTGGGAGCTGTGATCGGCCGAACCTGCAGACGCTGCAAGTAAACAAACCAGCCTGGCTCGCCAGTGGATTTCCCTGATGGGCTGCAAACCAAAGGCTGCCGATCCCTGATCTACATGGTCATATTTTAGTCATATAATGTCACACCATGAGAAACCAAGCATTCATCAACAGTTATATCAAAATCTTTGCCCAGCTGTAAGTGTCTTTTTTATTTTGGTTATTTGTGATACACTAAGACGGGTCATTATGGATTTTGGAAATAATATACTCTGGTCTTAACTTATCAGTAGAAGCGCGTCCCATCAGGGTAGATGCACTCTTAAGGTTTAATCCCCACTGAAAGCTCTCCACAATGAGACATACAGAAGAGATTGTAATTGAAGTGACCATTATTTTTTGGAAGTGTTCAGTTTTGGTTTTGATTTTTTTTATTTCCTTTCTTTTAATAAGAAAATAGTCAGAGTTAATAATTTATTATTTTGCAATAATTAGTTAATTGTGGTGCAATAATTAGTTAATTGTGGTGTCCCATAAGGCATGAGAAGCACCCCATGTAACTAAAATAGTGGGACTTGCATCCCTGAATTGGCAGTGAGAGACAAATATTAGGATTTCACTCTGCAGTCTCTGATTTCTCTAGACTCCAAAAGTTTAGTAACTTTTGTAATAAAATTACTTGGCACTTATGAATGTAAAACACCCCTTTCTATCTCACATATATAACTTTAAATAATCTTTTGCAGCTATGCAAGCTAAGAATGATATCCAGATCTCATGCTCCAGGCTTCTATGCCGTGAGAATTGCAAGGAATTTCTTAATCTTCCAGAGCACTATACAACTGCTTTAGGGTAACTTTCTTCCAAAAGCATCCAGTATTGGCAGTGATGGAGGCAAAACATCAAATTTTGTGAGCCAAATGGCTCTACAATGGCAACGCTTATGTCCATCCCACAGCTGAAAGTTTCTTAAGGAGATACATCTAGTATTGTTCTTTGTCTTCCAGGTATATGTGAAGCAGAAAGACTGCAGTTGTTCTTGTGAGCTATGACACTCTCAGGTGTATCTTGGTCAGATCATATGATCTTAATAGTATCCATACAGTTTCTTAGGGCTTGGCTACACTTACATGTTAGAGCACACTACACCCCACTCCCCCTCAAGTCTAGCTCCCGTTCATAGGGGCCAGGCACTTCCAACCCTCCTAGGTAGGACACGAATTTCACATCCTCTCGGTCCTTGCCAGCCCTGTGCCAGATGGTGAAAGCGTAGGGCTGTAAGGCCAGATACCAGCGCAGGAATCTAGCGTTGTTATTTTTCATTCTCGTTAGCTATTGGAGGTGGGCATGGTCCGCGACTAGTGTAAACAGGGCCCTAAGTGGGTAGTGCCGTAGGGTGTCACAGGCCCACTTCACGGTGAGTGCTTCTTTCTCAATTACGGTGTAGTTCTTCTCGCAGGGAATAATTTTCGGCTAAAGTATAGGACCACATGGTCGTCTCCATCAACTTCTAGGGACAGGACAGCCCCGAGCCCAACCTCCGAGGCATCTGTGTGGAGGATGAACTCACGGTCAAAGTCTGGGCTGTATAGGACTGGCTCCTGGCAGAGACACTTCTGGAGTGTCTGGACGGCGTCCTCACACTCATTGGGACAATGGCACCCGCTGGGGACTGTCCTTCATCAAAAGTCCTGTTAAGGGGGCTGCAATGGAAGCAAACTGGGGGATGAATTGCCGATAGTAGCCGGTGAGCCGTAAGAACTGTCGCACTTGGAATTTCGTGGTGGGTGGCGGACAGGCTGCTAGTGCATCAACCTTTCCCACGAGGGATTTCACTTGGCCTCCCTCTATGGTGTACCTGAGGTATGTTGCCTCCTGCCATCCAATGCTACAGTTTTTTGGGTTGGCAGGGATCTCAGAACTGCAGCTACACATTCCAGGTGGTCCTCCCACTGGCGGCCGTATATTATGACATCGTCAAGATATGCCGCTGCATAGTCTTAATGGGGCTGTAAAAGGCGATCCATTAGTTGCTGGAATCTCACTGAGGCCCCATGAAGGTCGAAAGGCATCCAGGTAAACTGGTAGAGTCCTGTTGGGTTGGCAAATGCCATCTTCTCCTTAGAGGTGTGGTTGAGTGGAATCTGCCAGTACCCTTTACTGAGGTCGAGGGTGGTAATGAACTGGGCCTCCCCAGGTGGCCAAGCAGTTCATCTACACGAGGCATAGGATAAGCATTGAACCATGAGATGGTGTTAACCTGCCGGAAGTCTATACAAAAGTGCTGGGTGTTGTCGGTCTTGGGTACCAAAACCACCGGACTGCACCACTTGCTCTGCGATGGTTCGATGACTCCTAAGGCTAGCATGGCCTGTACTTCTTCAACCTCCTGTCGCATTCAGTGTGGCTGAGGCCTGGTTGTCTCCCGGATTACCTTCCTCGGCTTGGTCTGGATGGAATGATGGACTGGGGTCGTGTAACCGGGTAGGGCTGTAAAGGTCTTCCCGAAAGCCTGTAGGAGACATTGGACCTGCTTGTGCTGTTCCTCTGTGATGGTGTCGCTAAGCTGGGGTCTGGTGGGGTCCTCCGTCAGGGGCGCACGCAGGGACCCAACTCTGGTTCTAGTGGGTAAGGCTTAATTAGCAGGCCCTCTTGCTCCCGCCATGGTTTCAATAAATTCACGTGATAGTGGTCAGGCTGGCGGACTTTATAGGTTACAGGTCCGACCTTCTGAGCTACCTCATAGAGTCCCTGACAACGGGCCAGCAGCTTCGACTCGCTCAATGGCAGGAAGAGCAGAACCCAATCCCCGGGTTCAAAGGCATGCACCTGCGCTTCCTGGTTATAGGTTTATTCCTGGGCTTCCTGCACGGCCTTTAAGTTTTCGCAGGTTAGGGCTCCGGCCTGAGGAAGATACTCCTGCAACTGGAGGACATACTTCAGGAGGCCCTGGGTTGGGGATGGGGACTGCTCCCATGTCTCCCACATTAAATGTAATAGGCCCTATGGGTGGTGGCCATATAGCAGCTTGAATGGTGAGAACTTTGTCAATGACTGGGGTACCTCACGGATGGCCAGCAGCAAGGGAGGGAGTAGCTGGTCCCACTGGCATAGCTTCTCTGGAGGGAACTTACGCAACATCTCCTTCAGGGTCCAATTCAATCATTCCACCAGTCTGTCAGTCTGTGGGTGATAGATGGAGATGCGTAACTGTTTAGCCCCCAGGAGCTCTCATACCTGTTGCAACAACCGGGAGGTGAAATTGGTGCCTTGGTCCATTAGGCATTCTCAGGGCAGGCCCATCGAGCAAAGACCTTCATTAGTTCACCGGTGATGGTCCAGGTGGTGGTGCTCCACAATGGCATGGCCTCTGGGAAATGGGTGGCATAGTCAACGATGACCAACACATACTGGAACCCCGCAGCACTTTTTGGGAGTGGGCCCACCAGGTCCATTACCACCCACTCAAATGGACTAATGGGACCCTGGGCACTCATGGGACAGTGGCTAACTGACACTCCGGGCAGGAGCTACAATAGTTCCTCACCTCCTGTGAACGCCAGGCCAGAAAAACCATGTTAAAATCCGGGCGAGGGTGTTTTCATGGCCCAAATGCCAGGCAGTGGGTATGTCATGTGCAAGCTTCCTCATGGCTATCGGTGACATTGAGGTACCAGCAGCTGCATCTGTGGTTCCTTTGTGCATGGGTCCTGTTCAATCCGGTAAAGACGGTCATGACATAGCTCTAAATGGGGCCACTGGGTCAACGCCCCAAACTCTCCCCTCAGTAAGGGTCTGTGACTAGCTGTTTGTAGGTCCGGCTAAGGGTGGGGTCAGCTCTTTGACATACTTCAGGAGGCCCTGGGTCCCACTAACAGTGGCCTGGGTCACCTGGCAAATCGTCGTTGGCCTGGCCCCTTGACTACCATACCCGGTGATTCTGGGGTGGGACTGCCCAACGTTCGAGGAGATCCTCCGCTCAACCTTTGCCCTGCGAGAAGAGTGCCCCGAGGCCCAACTGGAGGAGGAGGGTGAGACCCTAGACCCTCAGGAATAGACCAAGGAAACAGACAACAGGCAGGGGCTGAGCAGTAGCAATACAAACAGTAGCAATGAGCCCAGGCCTTCAAAGGGCCTGGGAGAGGGGGAGACTTCCACCCATGAATTGAGTGGCAGGGTGGACACCAGCCCTCCACTGCATCCCAGCCCAGGGCCTAGCATACTGACATGGGCTCTGGCAGTGCCGCAGCCAGACTGGGGTCGGCTGCCCCTGGGCTACTTCCTGACTCCCCATCTTGTGGTACCTGGGTCATGGTGGTGTCCTCCGGGTGGTCCAGCACAATGGGTTCCTCAGGGTAGCTGTAGAGAGGCAGAGCCGGCAACTCCTCCCGGTAGTTGGTATGGGACAGGCTCGGCAACTCCTCCGGGTAGCTGGTATGGGACAGGCCTGGCAACTCCTCCAGGTAGCTGGTACAGAACAGGCTTGCAACTCCTCTGGGTAGCTGGCGTGGGGCAGGCCTGATGACTCCTCTGAGTAGCAGGCACAGGGCAGGCTGGGCCAGTCCTTGGGTGCACCATGGGCCACAGGGGCTTCCCAGTCATGGGCTAGGCTGGAGGCATCTGGCTCCTCAGTGGCTGTCTCCCAAGTGAGTTCTGAGCCTTTATACTTCCGGGGCACTGCCTGATCCTCTGAGGGGTGGGCTCAGAGCTCCCTAGCTCTGCCCACTTTGATGTCCTGAGGGCTCGTCCCTCTCCAGGGTGGCGGGGAACTACACTGCCTCACTACAGAGCCTATTGTAATTATGCAAAGTGTGGGCCATTAATGGTGGTTTGGAATCTTGATGACTCCCATGAACCAGGACAATTGTCTGCAGATGGCTCTGTTTTACTTGTAAGTCTCCCTGTATACGTGTGTGCTGGCAAGTGGGTAATGAAGTCTTGACATGTGATCAGGTCACCTGAACTGGAATCCATCTTTAACCTGGTGCTTTTCCATTGAGAAGGAGAGGGTGGGAACCCAGAGAGGGACAAAGGATTCCCGCCTTATTGAAAATATATATAAATGGGTAGAACAGAATAAAGCGGGGAGCCATCATAAGGAACCCTCTAGCTACCACCTGAGCTGGAACAAGGGCTGTACCAGGGGAAAGGACTGTGCCCAGACTAGGAAGGCATCCAGTCTGTGAAAGAGACTTACTGAAACATCTTTCAGGGTGAGATTTTATCTGTACTCAGTTGTATTACTGTATTAGGCTTAGATTTGCATGTTTTATTTTATTTTACTTGGTAATTCACTTTGTTCTGTCTGTCACTACTTGGAACCACTTGAATCCTACTTTCTGTATTTAATAAAATCACTTTTTACTTATTAATTGACCCAGAGTATGTATTAATACCTGGGGGAGCAAACAGCTGTGCATATCTCTTTACCAGTGTTATAGAGGGTGAACAATATATGAGTTTACTCTGTATAAACGGATTTATTTGGGGTTTAGACACCATTGGGAGTTGGACATCTGAGTGTTAAAGACAGGAACACTTCTGTAAGCCACTCTCAGGTTAAGTCTGCAGCTTTGGGGCACGTGGTTCAGACCCTGGGTCTGTGTTGGAGCAGACTGGCATGTCTGGCTCAGCAAGACAGGGTGTTGGAGTCCCAAGATGACAGGGAAAGCAGGGACAGAAGTAGCCTTAGCACATCAGTTGATAGTTTCCAAGGGGATTTCTGTGATCCAAGCCGTCACCCTAGCCACACATTTTAACCCCCCCTGTTCTGATATTTGTAAAGCTGCAGTATATTTGACCTTTTAAATCTCAACAAGGAGGCTGTCAGAACAAACAGAGTTGCTTTGTTTCAGTTGACTCCTCTGGCTTTTTGGTTTAAGCATCTTTCAGTGTTGCCAAGTCTTATGATTTGATAAATTTTGCAATATTAGCTGTTTTTCTTAAAGTCCCAGCTCCTCATGTCTTGTGAGCACATGAGAATCATTTTTAGTGACTCTCTAACCCTTATGGATGGAGAGAAAAGCTTGAAAAGAATAAACTGAGTGCATCCTCAAGGCTGAGAAACCAGGAAGTAAATAAAAAGAGCCAAGTTTATTATTTCTTAAAATCTTGAGATTTTTAAAGCAATCTCATGCTTTCTTTGGGTCTGACTCATAATTTTTTAATGCTTGGGGTTGGCAATACTGCTATATAGCAACGGTTACTAGGGAGAACAAAGCTTTTCTTACCAGCAATGGGCAGGTGTTCAGGGAGCAGTAGGTATGCAGCCTCTCAGCTGGTTTTGCTGTGGATTATTTATCGATGAAAGAGGCTTTGCAGAAGCCCAGGCTGCTGTCCTGCATGTAAGTATTTCAGTGAATAATTTCATTTAGAATGTTGTTTCAGGGTGATAATGTAATTAATGTTGAAGAGAGATGAGAAATCTCGCACACTGCATCTGGAAGCTTCTCCTCAGGAAATCCTTGTAGCTCATTGTTCCTGTCAAGCAGGGTAATGTGCCTGTAAACCTCCACTGACAGAAAACATATCACTGCATCAGCAGAACCCGTAAGTGACAAAATAACCGCAGTATGGAAGAGTGACTGCCAAATATCTTAACACCACTTGGACTACACCAGAAAAACACATTTATACAAGAAAAATAAACCCAGATCAATTGGAAGCCTGGAATGGTCATTGAAGAAACAGGCTGAGTCAGTCCCAGCCCCAAGGAGTTCCAGTAGCTCTCCTAGTGAGCAAGGGAATCACTCTGAATAAACAAAAAACTCCAATGTCAGACACAACAAGCACCTACTTTGAACAGAAGATGCCACACCACAGAGGTAACAACAGTCCACACTGGTTTTTCTGGTGCTATAAAAGGAGATGCCAATCCACAATGAAAAATCAAGAGAAGTTGTGGGGCAAAAATACCAAGGCTGTCCTAGCAGAAATTCACATAAAGTTGTTTACTGTATTCCCAAACCTAAATATTCAACAGTCATGAATCAGGCCTCAGACAAGTCATGCAATTGTGTTTAAAAATAATACTTTAGGGTGCTTTTATTTGCCTTCTGGTTTCTGAGCCTTTAGAGTGCTTTCAGTTCACATTTTCAAGCTTTTCTATTGAAACATGGGAGCCAGAAACTTGCTTAAAGGAAAAAAAAAAAAATCTAAAGCTGAGATTCTCAGCTCACTATCAAATTCTCACCCAAATAAACTAAAACACTATCAAAATTAAACACTAAACTACACACATACCCTCTTAGGATGAGAAAGAAAAGAAACAACATATGGCAGATATGAGTCACTTTGCTTAATGCCCTACAGAAAGGTGCTCTGATACTGCTATGATGGAGGTGATGTAAGAACTTATATAGAATAGAATTGAACTTCATAAACTGCAACTTTAAATAAAAACTGAAAATATTGTGAAACTTCTGATTAAAACCCATGAGAGCTGGCAATACTTTATGAACGTGCATTGCTACATTAGCTTGATTGCTGCTGATCACAGTCTAACTCGATTGCTGCCAAAGCAGAAGAAAGGTCAGTCAACAATATGATAAATATGAATGTGCAGCTAAACTGATCCTCAGTGAGGGCTAGTGGCATGCTTAGTTAGGGGGTTTATTATGAAGTCAATTTTGATTTATCTGAGCAATGAAAAATATTTCCCCCCTTAAAGTCAGTATTTTACCCTAAAAAAAACCCCTAGTTTTCTTTTCTCAATTTTGACAAAAATATAGTTCTCAGATAGAAATCAGTGACTGGCAAATTTAGCTAGAAAGATTACTAGTTTTGTTTTGAAAACTGGCCTCTCCTTTTACCCATGCAAATCAGACCCAATAAAAGTTGTGCATTGGCAGAAAGGAAAATAGCTTACACCAAAATGTCAAAAGTAACAGTAAAATATTGGGAATCTTCACTAAAACAGTGTTACTTTTATTACAACTTTTCTAGTCTGCATTTAAAAAAAACCAAACCATTATGTGTTACTGTCAAATATAACCAAACGACAACAACTACTATAGAACCATACAATGTCTCTAAGACATCACTTACTTTTTTCCTTCAAGCAGGACAGTAGAAGAAAACTTACATAAGTATACAAATAATACAAAATGGATTTTTCTTGTTTCATGGTTTGAAAATAAGGACAGATCATATTTTTTGGTAAGCAAAAATAATCCCATTTACCTCATGGAAACTACAGTATTAGCCTTCTGCTGGCTAGTTTTAGTATAGGGACTTTCAGATATGATTTACTAGCATAGGTCTCCATATGCTTGATATACTGTTGTATCTTCCTGAGCGTTGAGAGGAGACTATATACCTATATCATCCATTGTTCTGTTTCATGGCTCCTCCATACAGTAAAAAGGAAGAAAAAAAAGTTAAATGAGATCACATATTATTTTAAACAGAAACCTTATAAAATGTATTTGAGTGAGTCATTTAATTTAACACATAGTAGTAGTAATGGTAATAATACTTAATACTTAGCACTTATATTATGCAGGCAGTGTATATTCAGCTAAATTAAATATTGTCAGAGCTGTCTTGCAACATTCCTAATTTATATAACCAAAAGATGGCAGCACTCCATGCAGTATACCCTGCCTGTCACATTCACTTCTTAGCAAAGTTCTACTTTTAATGATGTATTTTAAAGTGCATCCTGAAATGAGCACTATTATTTAGGAAGCTTTCAAACTATAACAATGTTTAAAAGTTAGGATGCACCAAAATGATTTGGAAAGGTTAAGGTAGTAACTAGCCAGGAGCTAGTTACCCATTCACCAGTTTAAGGAAGGGTGGTTTATACCAAAAGCTAGAAGCTACATTAGGGGAAAAAAACATTGGAAACACTCAATTTCTTCTTTGTTGGAGGGTTTTAAACAGCAGAAAACTCACAGCCGGTATACAGAGCTGACCATGGGGAAGAGAGGGAGATGTGAAAATAAAACAAAGAGTTTATTACCTGGGGAGAGGCTAAGAAATGAATGCCAGGAATTCTGCCCCAGGGTCTAGAATAACTGCTTAGGGTCAAAGTGTTAAATGCCTTAGAGACGATAAGATAGGAGATATCTTCTTACCTGCAACTTAGCAGAAAGAGGGGAGACATGCAAATACTGAGAATTCTGGCATCCACACAAAACTTTGGGGATATAAAAAACTTATCATAAATATCTGTGGCACACTGAATTCCCACTTAAGGGAAGTACTATCAAATACCTCAGAAGAAAACGAAACCCTTCCAAATAGCTATACAAGGAGAGGGTCAGAACAACTGAAAGCTGTAAGCAAGCATATGAAAATAAGTCCGTCCAAGGTAATCCCTTGGAGAAAAGGGAGCAATGCATGCAGCTTCCACCCCAAAACCTGCTTTGCCTCCAGCATTTATAATGGTGTTAAATATATGAACAAGTGTTTTTAATGTATAAGGGGGAGGTTGCACTGAGAGGCTTTGCTGTGTGAAAGGGGTCACCACTACAAAAGTTTGAGAACCCCTGATGTAGTACAAATAACTGAACTTAGAACAGAACTTTCTCTCATTACAGGATTACTTTATTAGGCATGTAACACCTCTATGCACATGCTGGCTAGGCCATGGGAGGGGGTCATATTAACCTTGTGACCTCCTGTGGGGTCCTGACCCCCAGTTTGAGAACCTCTGTACTACATCCATCCCCACGGTGTCTGAGAGCCTTCCAGGAGTGCACTAAGCAAGGAGATGAGCAGCTGTTGTGTGCAGTGACTTTCTTGCTTTTTTTTGCAATAGGAAAATTGTTTAACATTTTAAAAAAAATGTATATCTGACATATGTTGTGTTTTTTTAATTAACGTCAAAGAAGCGTGCCTTGCATATGTCATGAGGGCTTATTTACTTTGGATTTAATTCCCTTAGGGCTTGGCTACACTTGGAAATGTGCAGCGCTGAGAGTTACAGCTGTGGTCGTACTGCTGTGTAGGGCCAGCGCTGCAGTGTGGCCACACTGACAGCTACCAGCGCTGCAGTGTGGCCACATTGCGCTTTGCCGCGCTGTGGGGTTGGTGCATTAGTGGGCAGCTATCCCCGTTCAATTGGCTGCACTGCTGTTTCAAGAGGGGGGGGGGTGGTAGTTGAACAGGAGAGCGGGGAGACGAGAGAGTGGGTTTTGGAGCTGACAGCTCCCTGCCGTTGCATTTGGCCATTTCCTCCACTCTTCTCATCTTTCTTAAATGCAAAAGGCTTTCCGACACGATACGCAGCTTCTCGACGACTCCTCCCCCCGCCGTGCTGTTCGTTCCCATCTAGCAAGCTCTAGCAGCTGTTCTCAGGCTCCCTGCCTGCAGTTCTAAGGACTGGAAGATACACAACAGTCATTTTAAAGTGCAATCATTTACAAGTTTTGGCCTTCCCCAGCCCTCTCTTATTCACTAAAATGCATTATGCACTCCTAAATAGCCTTCAGACCACATAGCAGCTGCCAACATGGATCTGCCCTGTCCCCAAACAAGACGGCATTCCACAATTCCCTGCGGCGGCTCGCTCGCTCGCGGAGCAGAGCAGCTGTGTGGTTTTTTAGAGCCCCGTCTTCAGCCCTTCTTCCGCGTTTGTTGTGACTAGTTCTGGGATACTCTTCTCCCTGGAGGCCAAAAACAGTGCTGTTGGTGTCCCACCTGCTGAGCCAGCGCTGCATCACCAGCGCTGGAATCGCTCCACCATCGACAGGTGTTTCACCAGCGCTGCAGCCAGGAGCGTTGCGCGCTGGCGTTGAGCTTTGTAAATGTGTACACAGAGTGAGTTGCAGCACTGTAACCCCTTCACCAGCGCTGCAACTCTCCAGTGTAGCCAAGCCCATAGTTTGAAACAGCTCAAAGTTTTTGACTTTCAGAGTATGCTGCAAGGCTCATTTGTTTTCTCAGGCTTTCGGGGATGGAGAAAATGGCCCAGGGTAGGTATGTTTCAAAAGACGGGGGATGGGGGGAGGTATTTTTAATTTACATGTTCTTGGTTGGTTTCTTTGGTACGTGGAGAGTGTCAGGATTCCTGCTGAGACTTTTTCCACTTGGCTTATCTGGAACACCTTGTCCAGTCCTGGGAGAACACTTCATCCAGTTCTCTGGGGTACAAAAATTCAGCTTGACTCCAGCTCATCACTCAGTTTACTTTATTAGGCATGTAACAGCTCTATGCACATGCTTGCCAGGCCTCGATGCATTGCAGGGGATTTAGATACAGGTTGATATCACAAGTCCAAATCATGTCACACACTACACAGTTTATATGCATTTTTCTTAGCTACAAACATCTATATTTCTTGAATCTAACTGATTTGGACATTGTATGGATCACATAAGGACCAGTCGTTTTGCAGAGCCTGTAAAAAACAATCCCTCATGTCCTCACCTTATTTACATGTCAAGCTTATCAGTTCAGGGTCTTCCCACTCATCTCCACCTAGCCCAAAAAGACTGTCTCCAGCACACAGCCTTGTTTACAGTTTAACCTTGCACTCAAATCAAGCTGCCTGTCACTGTCTTGTTTACAGTTTAACCTTGCACTCAAATCAAGCTACATGCAAGTTTACTCAGGCCCAGCAAGATCTATGCCTACAGAGGGGAGAAACTGTGCCTTGATGTAACATGTCATTTTTTGTAAAAGATATTAAGAGTAAGGGACAAAGGCACCTGCAGCACTTATTTTTTCTATTTTAGTTATTTATACATTGCTGATAGATTATTTAATGATCGCTATTATTAATTTCAATCTATGTATTTCCCGGTGGATTGTGCGGCCAGCTGTAATGTAAAACCTGCACTAATAAGTAACAAACTCAGTCTGCCAGCTTAGATAAATGTGACCTAATGCTGATGACCTGTAATAAAAGCCTTTCGAAGCCAGTGCTTAGACACAAGCTAAATAAAAGAAACCCACGACATAAGAAACAGTAGCACCTGGGATTTATCATTGGCACCAAGGTATCCCATATAGCAAGGCAGTACAGGCAATGGATTTGATGGTGATATATCCTCCAAAAATGGGGACCAAGAAGAACATGTGACCCACTGACCATGCTTGGCAAATACAGGAGATATTCTCAAGAGACAGAAACTTGGAGAATAGGACAAAACTTGGAACTAGATCTCTGTGTGTGTTCCAGGTGAGATTTCTGAAATGTAGGATTCCATTAGCTCTAAAGGGGCTGTTAAAAGAAGGAAACTGGAAAGATTGCAAGGAAAGGTTAGTATTTCACCAGTTGAAAGTAGCAGAGTAGATCAGCAATTGTGGGGAAATAACCAGGTCATTGGAGGAGTTGTATTAGTCCCAAAAGACTGAGAGAGCATCTTCTTATTGCCGTCTATTGATGATGTATTATTTGATCTGACCAGTACAAAGGTATTTACATCTTCAGGATTAAGAACAGATCTGGGTACAAGGAGCTGGATGAAAAACCTGACAACATTTGCCATAGCTTTTGGCAACTAGTTCTGGAGTGAATGCCCATGGGAATCAACCCAGCCCTAGAAATTTTCCACTACAAATGGAACCATCCACTTAAGAAACTTCCAAGATTTCAGCAGGTGGCATCCTGATGGTGGGAGTAAGAAATGTCAAGGAATCAAATGAAGCAGCAACATGCTCTAGTTATGTAATGATGACCTCTGGCCCTCTGAGTGATCAACTCCCACCATCCTGAACTCTCACATTCTCAGATAAGAATAAAAAGTAAGATGCAGGAAACTACATGGTGCCCAGAAGGCAGAATACCTTTTACAAATGTTTTTAGGAAGTATATCAGGAAATAAAAAGAAGCCAGAGAGCAGATTGTGATGAGAGAAATGGAAAAGTCAGCTCTATTTACAGATCATTGGTTTATAATTACATAAAATAAAAGCACAGTTTAATTTTTAATCAATGCTGATCCCTCTCTCCATTGTAATCCAGCCCGTGATACATGAAACAATTATATAGTAAAGTGATCCTTTCTTGAAAAGAGAATTGTTCATATAAATCCTTCAGTACATATTATGTAAACCAACCTCGTTCTTGAATGGCTTCAGCCCGTTAATACTTTATGTAGTATATTCTTTACTAACTTTGCCACAGTATTCAACAGAGACAGGTTCTTGTAAAGAAATTAATAGAGATAATAAAATAGGGCTTAACAAACATTCATTAGTTCAGGGACTTGTGATATCTTTTTTTAATCCCTGCAGGATCTTTCTACCCGCTGCTGTGCTTCATTTCAGAATGCAGAGGTATCATTAAAAAACAAATCTATTTGCTTTAGTCTGCACACCAGTTTTCACCAAATTACTATCACAAATCCCCAGTACAGTTACTAGAGGAGCACAGCTCCCTAGAATTTCTAACTTCAGTGTAATTTTAAATCTTTGCAAGGACAGATTCTTCCTCTTCTGCCTCTTTCTTTCTCTGAATGAATGATGGAAATAAGGAGACTTCATAAAATGAATTCATTTTTATTCGTTTCTGGATTCTTTCAAGAAGAATCAGAACAAATTCCTGAAAGAGATTAGAACATTGAAGAAATGCTGGTAAAACCGTGTTGAGATTTTTAATCTCGGTCACTTATGAGTCTCACATGGTTAGTGCTCAGGGAGCCACGTTATTACTTATACTGACACTTATCTGTATTTAGCTTGATAGTTAGATCAGACAGATGAGGTGGCTTTACAGGTGGTTGTTTATTTTGGTAATTGTTTGAGAAAGCTTTGACTCTGACTTCATTAATTCATCTTCTGTCTTCAATATTTCATATTAGTTTTCTTTTTTGTGTAAATGAGACTTCTACAGAGAGGCAGGATGATCTTGGCACAGCTAGGAATGGAAATTTGGGTGGGCCTCAACTTATGGTGGCTGGGCAATGAATCCTCCGCGGCCCTCTCTGTGTCAATATGGGGCACCTAACCTGGCCCCACCCCTGTGATCCAGTGCAGAGAGCAAGGCTCTGCTTCCCCACACTGGCCACCGTGCACCTCACCACTTCCTGCAGGTCCATGGGGAGAAGCCCAGACACCCCCACCACAGCAAGAAGGCAGCAAATGGCACAGACTCCCCACACTGTGAGAGTCTTGGGGGGTAGGGGTAATCCTCTGGGGAAAGGGGGATGCTTCATGTGACTGCTGAGCCTGGGTGGGGGCTGTGTGGCATATTGAGGTCCCTGGCCCTGCAATGACACTGGCCAGGCCTGATGGCACAAACCCCAGTGCCACAAAAGAGCTATTACTGTCTGAGTGGGGAGGCATCACTGGTGTTGGAGCTGGGCTATGCAGCTGCCTCCACTGAAGCTCGTGCTTAAGAGGGCAGGGGAGAAACAACATGGCAGCATGAGTGGAACTGCTGGAATAAAAAGAGTTTGGAAATAAGGCATACATTTAACAGTGACAGTAATTAACCATTGGGGCCATTTACCAAGGGTCATGGTGGCACTTTTAAAATCAAGATTGGATGTTTTTCTGAAAGAAATGCTCTCGGAATTATTTTGGGGAAGTTCTATGTATAGAGTATAACAAAGAGTGCCAGACTAGAGGATCACAGTGGTCCCTTCTGGCCTTGGAATCTATGTGATCTGGGCTGGTGGTAGAATTCCTCCCATTTGAGAGCCTTGACACAGGCTCTGAGTTGGGCGGGTCTGGGGGCTAAGTGTGGAAACACCCCAGGTATGTACAGTGCCAACCACAATGGGGCCCTTGTCTCAAATAAAACATATAGGTGCTGCTATAATACAACTAATAAAATAATGCCATGAGTTGTGAGCAACGCGTCATTGAGGCTGGAAGGTGTGGCCACTGCCCGTCATTTAAGATAGCTGTGAGACACTGTTAAGCAGCCCCCCACCTAAAAAAAAGCCTACCCAGGAATTCAAACCATGTGTGGGAAGAGGGCTTTGGCTGGGCATTGTTTTGGTTAAGGGTGTGTATGTATAAGAGAAGCAGGAGTCAGCACATAGATTAAAAAACAGAGACAGATACAGCCTGGACAAGCATGGTGTATGTTCCTGGGAGAAGCCAAGAGAAGGGACTTCTGGGTCTGGACAAGCTGATTAAAGAGGCTGCAGGTTGTAAGCAAAGAAACTATTTCCTATTGTTGGTTCATCCCTTGTTTGGGATAAATAAATAAGATTGCATCAAAGAAAATATCTGACTCTATCATCAGTTTCTCCTAAATGAAACAATTCTCAATACCCTAAAGGTAGCTAAAATGGGCAACAGCAATAATCTTCAGATTTTGTGGTAAAAGGTAAATTGTCAATAAGTTAAGACAAATTATGCATTGCTATCTATGACCTTTGGGTTGGGTCCCCAGAACAGGTTTTGACCTATTGGTAAACTTTGGAGGTACATTGAGTGAGTCAAGATAAGAAAGGTCAACAGAGTCAAAAGCCTTTTGCATTCAGTTTGTGCTTCGGAATCGGTGCATTTCTTTTAGCCTCATTGCAAATATGCTGTAACAGTTGGGTTTGATAGGATGACTTGAACTTGAATGGTATTAGTTCAAGTTATGCTTAGAAGAATCCATTTAGGAGTGAAAAACAAAATCAGAGAGAGAGAGAGAGAGAGGGAGAAGGAACAGAAAAAGGGAAGGAAGAACAAGATCCATATGTGAAAGTAAATAGATGGTAGACATAGTCGGTTTGCCCCCTCAGATATGTACAAGCACCAGCCACTGACTTCAGTGGGAGAAGTGCACATACCTCTATGAAGTTGGTTGGATCCATTGATCACTCTGGCTTTTTGCAGGTGAAATGAGCTTTATTCACAAGTGACTTAAACATCTGTAGAAGGACAAAGAAGTTCCTAGAAAATCCATTACTTAACTATGCTATCTCCCCTGTAATTCAGCATTTAGAGGAGGTCTTCTCTTGAGGCCATTTCCAAACATAAGGGAGAATATCATTATGATGTTGATGATGCACAATTATATGCTATATCTTTTGGTTGGAGGATATTCCAAGATGGAAGCATCAGAACAATCCTGTCCTCAACCGTGGGAAAACAGATATTTTACTGGTGGGTAGATATCATTGTTATGCTCTGTCTCCTTTTTTACTTATTGTGAGAACTTGCTCAGAAGTAGGAATCGAGGTTAAGAGTTTTCGCACTGCTTCTGACCAAGCCTTTCCCATGACAGACCATGCATCAGTTGTTTATCAAAGTTTTTTTTTTCCAGTGGGTCAGTTGGCACAGACCAATTCTGCCTTTATTTATTCCATGCTTAACCTCACAACATCAATACATTTCCTTGTGATCATCAGACATGTTTACTGTAATTCTCTCTTAGCAGGGTGTCTCTGTTGCCTGCAGCTTGTTTGGAATGCAGCTGCATGTTCATTTACTTGTTTGAGCAACAGTGATCATATTACCCGTTCCCTGCATCCTTTACTTTGGTTGCTCACAATGGCAGACTGATTTTAAAATGGCGCTGTTCATTTTTAAATGGTGCTTCTATCTGAGATCTCTTTCTTGATGGGTATATATAGGGTTACCAGATAGCAACTGTGAAAAAACGGAATTAGGGGTGGGGAGTAATAGGTGCCTCTATAAGAAAAAGTCCCCCAAAATGGGACTTTCCCTTTAAAAATGGGACATCTGGTCACCGTAGGTATATATGCCTACCTCCCCCTCATCCGATATAAGAATCCGGGCTTAATCCTGAGTGGTAATGTCTGCACTGCTATTTTTAGCCTTATAGTGTGAGCCCAAGTCAGTTGATCCAGTCTCTAAAACTTGCTGCTGCAGGTGGGGTTTTTTTTGCAGTGCAGACGTAAGGTATGATTCTGTACCAGGGGTTCTTTTTGTGCAATGTCGATGGTAGGGTATGACTTGCTACCATGGGGCTTCTCTTGCAGTGTAGATATAGGGTATCAGAGGGGTATCCATGTTAGTCTTTAAGGTGCCACCGGACTTCTCGTTGTTTTTGTAGCTATAGAGTGTATCTCTTGGATCCCTCTTGGTTTCTCTTATGTTAGCAGGGGATCCTGCCTAAGTGTGGTGCTCATGAAACTTACATTTCTTTGACATCTGTCTCACTTCATCTCCTCTTACTTTAAAAAGTAAACATCTGGAGAATTTTTCATTTCAGAAATGTTTTTTAAGAATGGTTCCTTTGCCCCATGTTTATCAACACACACACACACACACACACTTCAAATGCATGCATTCCAAATCTCTCCCCCCACTTATTTTTGTATGAGCCTGTTGATTGATTTTCTTCATGTTGTTGGATGTTTTTATTTTCTTACTCTGTACAAAACAGTACATTTTAAATCCTTTCCCCCCTTGTACATTGCCCCAACTGAGGCTAGATCTACACTGAGGGGGCGGGGGGGAAGTTGACCTAAGATACACAACTTCAGCTGCGCGAATAGGTGTATCTTAGGTCGATTTACCTGGCTGTGAGGATGGTGGCGAGTTGACAGCTGCCGCTCCCCCATCGACTATGCTTCCGCCTCTCACATGCGGTGGCGTTCCGGAGTTGATGGCAGAGCGATCGAGGATCGATTTCATTGCGTCTACATTAGACGTGATAAAATGATCCCCAGTAGATCGATCACTCACCCGCCGAACCGGAGGGTAGTGTAGACATACCCTGAGTGTGGTGGGGAGTTGTTTTCTAAATAACATTACTATGGTTCAATTCAACTCAGCTCTGAAAAGCACCTTCCATAAACATGGCAGCTGTCATGACTAGCAGGGCCGGCTTTAGGCAGTGTGGGGCTCGATTCGAATAGATTTGACGGGGCCCCAGCAGGAATGACTCACCGCCGAAGATCCGGAGCGAGTGAAGGACCCACCACCAAAATGCCACCGAAGACCCGGAGCGCCGCCAGGTGAGTAAAAATTAAAAAGCCACTTAAGTTAGCTGCTTTTCTTTAGAGTGCAGGGCCCTCTTAGGCCGTCTTCGGCGCGGAGCCTGATTTGGGGGAATTGGCCTAAAGCCGGCCCTGTTGACTGGTCCATCTCACCTACTGAAGGATACGTGGCTTATATTCTGAGCTTAATGTTGGCTGTATCTACGACAGCTGATCATAAACACCAAAGGAAAGAAATATTCCTTTGTTGGAATGCATCATTACATTTTCATACCATTATGATGACAGAAGAGCAGTATCCCCTCTGCATGAAGTAGATGGTTGTGATTACATTTTTTAACGAATTTTAAACTAAGTAGCAGATCGTTTTGCATAATTTAAATTAGCACTTGAGAATATGGAAATGGTTAAATGCAGCAAAATGATGCGTATTGATTATCTTATTAATATTTGCCAAGAAGGCAATATCTGAACAGCAATTAATTGAAGCTCAAATAATTGAAGCAATTAATTGAAGCAGCCACCTGGGCATGTCAGTATCTACTCTAGTCTTTTAAATGAAATTCCCCTGAAAGCTGGAAGCATTCTTCTTGATAGCGTCATAAATGACAGCCTCGGCAATTATTAACATGTGGGACATCAGGCAATGTAATCCCCAGTTGAACCCAGGACTAGATGCAAAAGAACAACAGTAATGTCACTTTGCATCAATTTTTAATGGTCTGTTTTGCTAAATGAAGTGCACATTTATTCCATATAGCATATAGGGTTGGCAACTGAACCAACCCAGGAAGGGCAAGATAAACATAATGGGCCAATTTTTTCTCAGTTACCATCAGACGCTGAAGTCAATGTAGTTGCGTGGGTATAAGTGAGAGCAAATTTTTACCTTCTGTAGTTTGTGCTGCTTCGTCCCTGTTTTCACCTGCTTTCACTTGGTCAGTAAACTGCATTCAAGGTTAGCCCTGTTGACAAAATGACAGATGGAACTCTTATAGTATATAATCTTCTGCCACCTTAGCAAAATGAGAATGTATAGACTATTTAAACATCTGAATGAAAACGAAGGTAGGGTATGGGGGGAAGGAAGACATAGAGAGACAGTTTTTTTACAATATGTGGTGCAGGATGATTAGGCATACAGCTTTTTGAATCCTCTCTATTGCGGTACATGGAATGTGCTGTGAGTAGCAAATTTCTGGATAGCTGACCCTGATTTACTGATAAGTTGAGAAGAAACCCTTCATTCTGCCACAGCAATCTTTTTAAGAGAAGTGCTGCTTACTTTAAAATTGAAGTACCCAAACTCTGGCCTGAAGAGCCCTTCCACAGAGAGCTGAGGATTGCTGTTGGCTCCACCCCCTTATGTACAGCTGGTTGGAAATTCTGAAATTGTAATGAGATTTTGAATTTTGTAATTGCTAAATTAAAAAAAAGTTTGTGTTCCCCCACCCCTGCATCCTTCCAGCGCTGCTCCAGCCAGGAAGTCAGAAACTGGAGCTAACACTACATTACCCCTCTACATTACGCAGAAGCAACTATGATTCCTGGAACAGGAAGAAGTTGGCATCAGATAAAGTTGCCACCACCTTGAGAAGGATCTACACTGGAGGGAACTGTTTCTTGAGAGACAGCTAATGAGACTGCAGAAAGAGCCACCACTGCTGAGGAAAACATCAGTGGAGTGAGCTGCAGGAGTAGAGTAACCAGATGTCCCAATATTATTGAGATCATTTCAATATTAGGGGCTTTGTCTTATATAGATAATGACACCACCCCCACCCCAATTTTATTTTTCATACTTGCTATCTGGTCACCTTATGCTGGAGGGAATGCTTAATGGAGGTGACCATGGAGAGATTACCACAGGAGCCACCAAGAAGGAGCTTCTAGGGAGACTGCCACTTGGATGAGCCACTGAGACCAGCATACAAGGAGCTGGGAGGGATGGAGAAGGAGCTGGGGGATAAGTGGTAAGGAAAGCTGAAGCCAGGAAGAATTGAATGAAGGCTAATGCTGAGAACCTTGAAACAGCAGGGAGAAATAGAAGGCTACAGCTGGGGACCCTGAAGCAGAATGGATTAAAAAATCAGGTGGTTCAAAGTAACAAGAAAAAGTGGGAAATACAAGCCTTGAAGGAGATGGTGTAAGGGAGACAAGAAGCAGGCATGAGGAAGCCAGGCCCCCAAAGGGGTACAAGTAGGAGGAGGTGATGGAGCCTGAAGGGGTAATGGATTGCGTAAGGTGAAGAGTCCTGAATTCCAGTGTGATTCTGGGAGGAAAATGATTTTGAATACGTGTGTTAGGGTGCAATACTTTTGATTGTGAGCATGTGTGTGTGTACATTAGAATAGAACGTTTATTGAATACATGACATTGCATCTCTTTGTTTTGTGTGGTGGTTACCTTAACATTTATTGCAAACAAATCTGGTCTCTGTTTTTGTTTACCCTTATCATCTGTCTTTATGCCATGCTGTGCCGTTTTAATTAGATGCACTTCAGTACTTTCATTGCTTGCTTGCTTTCACTTCATTTGTGAAGCACAGTTTTTACTAGCCCTACAAATGGCTACTTCTTCCCATAATCTTGCTTTCTTCCACTTATTGGTCATATCACAAATTAGTCTCTAATGAGTCCATTTTTTAATGGTTCCGTGTCATGTGACTGAACTTAATTTCTCAAGTCTGTCACATTGTGGTCAACAATCTGGTCTCACTAGGCAGCAGGCTTCTTGTTTTTTGTTTTGTTTTGTTTTTAAAGGTGCCTTTCCAAAGTGACATTAGGAAGTCTTGAAATTTTTGAATTATTTTGTGTAGCAGTTTCCAGTCTGTGTCATGCTCCCACTGGAATGTCCTGTAGCTCTCTAATCCCCAAAGGGTTAACTGTGATTATTCTGCAACAGAAAGTAGAGTGGAGGATTTAACTCTCTCCCAGTTCTCTTCAGCACTATTTCTCCCCAGAAATATTTGGAAGTATTTGGAAGTGCTGGACCACCTCCTTCAGCTCTCTGCCAGGGTGTCTTCATTTACTTAATTCTTTGCTAAACATTTAGTTTACTTCTTACACCATGTAATGCAGGTGTGAAACACTGACATGCTGGTTAGAGAGACTGAACTTTATTTCCTGGCTACAACCATTTGGACATGGGTCAGGATTACAAAAGGTTAATCCCTCATCACATGACATTATTCTAAAATGTAATGTAGATATTTTATGAATTAGACTACACTAATCATTAATGCCATAGTTAGTCTAACCACTGTGTAGTTGGTGCAAGTTTTATCACCAATACTTACATGGCTCCCTTCGGCTTCTTTAGAGATATGGTTGATAACATATTGCAGCAAAGATTTACCTGTCTTCAGATGTTTGAATGTTTATGATGGCATAAGCTTTCCACTCCAATTCTATGTTGTTATTCAATCTGGTGCTCTTTCACTTACTATGGATCTGATGTTGCTCTTCAATTACAGATTTCAGGGAATTGGGGTTTATCGTCTAATGTGACTCAGCAATTCATGAATACTTAACCTTGTCAGAACAGTCAGAGCATGTCTCTTACCTGCTCTGGGGGATCTACTAAAGACTTTGTTCGTAAAATAAGGATTTGTCAAACTGTGATTCCAGTACAGTAAAAATGCCCCCAGAAGTGCTAGTTCATCTCAAATCATTTAATGATTACTGAAATTTATGGAAGCATTTATCCCTGTGGTTGGATCCAGGATTAAGCCCATATAAAATAAGATAAGATTGAAATAAAAAGGCGCTAAGCATTCAGCTGCTTTTGGAAACCCCACAAAGAATCTACTTGCATCTTTAGGTATCTAAATGCCATTAAAAATCTGCCCCTTTTCTCTTTTGTTTATGTGTTCCTTCTGCTTGTTTTTGTAGTTAAGTCTTCATTTTTACATCACAGTATGGAAGTATAAATGTCTGTGATGTCACTCAATCAGCATGAGGTAATTACAGTTTGGTGCTCACAGCATATATGAGACCAAATATCTGGAATAATCAGCATAAGTGGCCAGGGCACCTGAAAGGCAAATGACTCCAGGTTAGAAGTAAAATAAATCTTAACATTTTCCTTGGTTTGAAAGCTCTCTTCAGTTGAAGTGATGCTAGTACATGCTGCTGTAATATGTTTTTATACCGTATATACTCTACCAGACAAGATAAATGGAAAATCTCTTTTTGTTCATTGACAGTATTGTCTCTTGTGATGGAAACATTTTGTTCAAGCCTGAAGTTTTAGCCCAGCTGATATGAAATCACAGTTCTCTGTCATTGTGCCATTGATTCATAGTAATACTATAAAAGTATTGTAGAACAGCAGCACCTGAGTACTAGGGTTTGTAAAATAAACCTTCTTTATAGAAAAAGGAGCAATAACATACAGTTAGTAAGGGCTTCTCTATTAATGCCTTATCAGAAAAATGCAATGGTGAAAGCATGCTACATGCCACAGAGTCAAATTGTGTGCCACCTGGGAGAATTCATTTTATATAACAAACTGCTAGGAAAGCTGCAAGATAATAGAGGGCACTCTAAGGAAACTAGTTAAAATTTTTAAATAATTTCTTAAACAGCTTAGTTGAACATTTTCACAGCTATATTATCATTAATCACAATGAAAAATTAACAGGGGACCTCTTGCATTTATTTGGTATGGCAGCTCATGGTAGGCCTGATTGTGACATCCTCTGCCCTTATGGAGTAGTAATGTGAGTAGGTCAATTGAAGTCCAGGGGTCACGTATATGTGTCCAGTGCTATGGAATGTAAATAAGATTGGTGGAACTGTAAAGCTTCAATTCTGCATTTGTTTTATACTGAAGACATGGGGGGCAAGGAATTCAGGATTAAAACCTAATTTTGAACAGCTTCATATCATCTGTGACTTATAACTTGTAAGTCAGATATCAGGAATGGCAATATACAAAAACCTGTAGGAGAGCCAGACCTTAAGGTGGCTATCCTGCAGCAAAAAAACTTCAGGACCAGACTTCAAAGAGAAACTGCTGAGCTTCAGTTCATTTGCAAATTTGACACCATCAGCTCTGGACTAAACAAAGACTGTGAATGGCTTGCCAATTACAGAACCAGTTTCTCCTCCCTTGGTTTTCACACCTCTACTGCTAGAACAGGGCCTCACCCTCCCTGACTGAACTAACCTCGTTATCTCTAGTTTGCTTGCTAGCATATATATACCTGCCCCTGGAAATTTCCACTACCTGCGTCTGACGAAGTGGGTATTCACCCACGAAAGCTCACGCTCCAAAACGTCTGTTAGTCTATAAGGTACCCCAGGATTCTCTGCTGCTTATAACTTATAGTACTTTGCATTCTGCAATTTTTATTTTTCAAACTCAGATGTAAGCAGACATTGAAATGTAACCTGTGTTATATATATACATATATTTAGTATGGTTGATAGCAATTAAAAACATATTGTATGTGACATTTTAAGTATCCCCACAGTGGTGCTGGAACAACTTGTATAGTGGGGGTGCTGAGAGTCACTAAACCAAACTGTAAACCCTGTGTATGATGGAAACCACTTCAAGCCAGGAGGTGCAGCAGCACCCCTAGTTCCAGTACCTATGAATCCCCATGCACAAGGAAGAGTTTATTATGTGTGCTTTATTTACCTCTGAATTTCTTATGATCCAGTTACCTCAAAGAAAAATGTGTCTCAAATTATGCTCCCTCCTCTGATCTTTATCAAAAAGTGTTCTCCATTGTTAAAACAATTAACCTGCAGTGGTATCATCGGTAATTCTGATGACACATTCTTGAAGAAAAGCTATGTATCTACAGTAGCTAATATATCTGTTTAACATATTATTATTGCTAGTGAAGTTCTGACAACATAAAAATGAAATAAACCAGAAAAATGAAGACACTATATTTAGAGTGTTTTCTGTTCTCTTTCCCACCATCCCCTAAATGTAAAGTTTCCTCATCATAAGAGTCAACAATAGACCTATATGGCATTAATCTACTGGTAATACAGTTTAGAGAAAGCAAATGTGGTCAGATTCACAGAAGGAGTGAAACAACTGCTTCATCTATTTTTTATCTCAGGACTGCCCTAGCTTGTGTCATGAGCCAAATTGGCCCTCAGGTGCCCCTGCATAAGGGAGATACATACTATCTCATGTCAGCATAGGGTGAATGCAGCTCAATGAGTGCAGAAGGTGAGCTTCCCTCAGATGGCACAGTATGCACTCCACTCTACTGCTAGTCAGCTCTGCAGGCTGGTGTGGAAGAGTGGTGCCAGGGCCTCTCCATCTCCTTTGCAAAGGCTAGCGCCTTCAGAATCTTTGTGTTTCCTGAATGGGGAATTCTCTTGTGTGCCTATTTTGCTCACCCATGTAGAGGCTGGGCACAGTCTATCCCAAACTCCTCTATTCTCTATAATAAAACTAAAACTAAAATCCAGTAGCAAGGCGACGAGGTCTTTAGGATAGAAAGGATAAGATAAAAATATATAGAGCCAGATCCTTTGCTGGTGTAAACTGACACGGCTCCATTGACACCACTGGATTCAGTTATTCAACTGAAGTGCATGGATATACTTTGGTTTAACCAGCCGAGGATCTGATTCATGATTTTGTTTTCCAAGCAGAAAGATTAGCTAGTGGCATTTCTTTATTACCACTATCATTATTCTTAATGTTTCTTCTACTTTGGTTATTTTCGTAAAACACTATAAATGTTTTTAAATGAACCTTCTTTTAAATATTACACTGTGCATTAGGGCTCATGAACATACAGGATTTGTTAACAATTCAAATTCCTTAAAAAAAATTAATCTCACTAATCTAGTTATAAAATAATACTCTAGAGATAATTATAATGACTTTATGCATGTACACATATATACTCAGTTCCTTAAATATACAGGGTGGAATAATTATACATAAATGGATACATAAAGAACAAGGTAAATAAATAGATAAGGAAATTGGGTCCACTTCCTGCACATGAATTTGATTTCTTCCTCCTGTGTAACCTGGTGTATTTGTTGCTAAACACAAAGGGCCAAATTCTGCTCTCATCTGAAAACATATAAATCTAGAATACTTGCACTTAGGGCATTGATGTTACTTTGAACTGGTACTGATGTAAGCAGAATTTAGCTCATGGTAATGGTAGCATGTGGCATCCAGAGAAAAAGATCTGTTCCATTGTTATAACAAGCCATCCTCCAAATGAAATTGAAACAGGGAGATAATCAGAAGGCAGAACTGCAGCTGTGTTTAGTAAATGGATAATCCAAGAAGGAAGCTATTTACTTGGATTCTCATCCTTTTGTCCTATAAAAAATTATTCCAACCAGCTGACAATCTTGACATTTGGCTCCTGAGTATGGAAATCAAGGAAAAGGGGAAAAAAGAAAATGGAAAAATTTGTCACTACAAAATTACTACTACATCTCAGAGAAAAATGGAGGATGCTAAGAAACAATTTATTTTCTCAACTTATGTCAAGTTTTTAAAAAAGACAGCTTATTAGCTTTATTCATCAGTACTGCTTGTTATTTGAGCAAGGTCAAAATTTATCACATGGTTTTATTCGCTTTTAAAATATACACTTTTTCATAACGGTGAATGTAATTCCAGAAACGTAGAGACTTATGGCAACGATTATCTTGGTCCTGGTTATTCTACACAATGAACAAGTTGATAATGATAATGTCAGTCATATCCCTTCTGCAAATCCCTCTCAACATATTATTCAAACTGGAAATGCACTGCCTTCTACCTATAAGGTTTTCTGTTAAAGAATCTAGAGTTAAATGTCCCAAATTCATAAGCTGTTGTGTGTACAGACCAGAATCTGTGAGTGTGCTTGTTTCCCCTTTGGTTTTCAAAAAGCAATCCAAAATAACTTGGAAATAAGGAGATGCATCTGCCAGAAAATATAGACGAAATTGACGGGGGAGGGTAATGAAAAGAGAAATGTGCAGAGCTCTGCACATTTGTTGTGTGGCTAGTAGCTGTTTGTGCCACTGACATTGTAAAGCATGTGGATGTATAGGACTAGGTGGGTCAGATAGAAAGAGGGCCCCCAATATGGAGTAGCAAGATTTGGTCACAGAAGTCTCTACAGCTGTCATGCACCTGTTCTATATAATATATTGGTTCTGTTCCATCCTGAGTATCTGAATACAGATCTGTCGCATCTTACACACATTTAACATGCGCGGTTTCAGCTTTATGCAGTTGGCAAAAAAACCAGAGAAAAATAACAATTTAAATACTATTTCTGTAGTGTGGGCGATTCTGCCTGCCATTCAACTCAATGTAATTTTGACTATATGCGGTTTTCGTTTTATGTGCTAACCAGAGAACGGAATCCCGCGTAAGATGAGACTTGCCTGTACCATACTATCATCTGCAGAGTATCTGAGTGCCTTCCTGTAGTGCATTAACCAATATGACTAACATCTGCCATGGAGAAGATGAGAGAGAGATCAAACATCACATGACAGATGTTAGTTACATGGCTTATAGCACTATTGACAGTACTCATATACTGCAGTGGAAAGAGCAGGATACTATAAGAAGAAGTCATCTGATGGTATCCTCTTGGCTGTCTCCAGGGAGCAGCTCCTTTCACTGCCAATAGTAAGATGAGGTCTGGACTCCCACTGAATACAAAGTCAGTAGAAGGTAGACTTGAAAGGAAAGATAAGCAAAAGAGCTGAGCCTGACTTGTCATCTGTCCTGGTCCCTTTCCTTTCTACCTTCCCCGAGACGTGCCCACATTCAGTAGGTTGCTCTCAGTTCCACTGCTTGGTAGAAAAGTATCAACTGACGCAAGGTAGCAAACACGCACATGCAGGGCATATTACCAAAACTGTGATGATTTGTATTAAACAGCAAGGCACACAGTAAAAGCAACGGGACATCCTTTTCGGTTGACTGGTTTTAGGCTGGCCAGAGACCCATCAAGAGATTCATCTCCCTACCTGCATCTATCATCGAGGTTTAAGATTGCCCAAAATAAAAGGGAGTGTAGGAGTAAAATGCAGGTATGTTTATTAGAAACAAGGGTAAGTAAATGGAGTATGCGATAAAGGACTCCCAACACATGTAGGCAAGGTAAACAGGTAAAGGTGACACTATAACTATTCTGACTGTGACCAAGAAGGGTTTAATCCCTTCCCAAGATGGGCCCCAGGTAAGGGGTATGAAGGACTTAAAAAGTCTCTATCATTTCTTACAGCTTGTGTGTGGAGCCTCCCGACCTCACAATGCAGATCAGGTCCAGAACTGACCAGGTGACTCATCAGGTGAGGAGTGGACCTCAGGCAACAGATATATGGTAACTCTGCTTGATGCTGGTGATTCTTCTTTCTCCTTCCCTGCGTCGTCGTGGGTGTAAGTAAGATCCAGATGAGAGGGTGGCAGCTAGCAGCTCACCCTTGCGTGCAAATGTGTTAAACCCTCCCACAACCCTAAGGCATGGTGCTCTGGCTTATGCACCTGAGTAGAACACACTGTGGTGGTCCAGCACTCTGCCACTCAGATAGGCAGCAGCATCCCTCTGATCTGCTAACCCTTATATGCCCTGCTGTTACTGGGCAGATCATATATCATATAGTTGCCCAGTTTACTGCCTTTCGGTAGAAAGGGAGGGAAACTATAACTGAGGAGGGGGAAGAAGGGCAGCCAAGATGGATTCCTAGTTGTTGTTCCCAGAAATTCAAGATGGCATGTGGGCATTAATGCCAAAACAGAAATAGAGAAAATTCTCCCCCTACATTTCCATAGGATGGTGTGGAAGGCCATGAATGATGTGAACAAGGAATGGGTCATTAAAAGAGCCATGTTATCCATAGGGCAGGGAATTGTGGAGTAGTCCTGTGCTCTAGCTGTTGGCAATGGATTTCACCTGCCCACTTCCTCCGCACTCACCCATACAGAGCCCAATTACTAGGGCTGTATTTAGGTGGTGTGTATTTCACCTAGAGAAGAGAAGAGAGTGTGAGAAGAAGAACAGGAGACAATCCATGTGGCAAACCTATATCTGTTCTCTTCATGGTCTCAGGCAGCTTCATCAGCGTGTGCCATATATGGTACTTTGGTGCTGCAATGAAAAACAAACCCACAGACAAAATACAACATACAGACGAACATTATAATACCTCTCCTTCTCCCTCCATCAAGTAACAGAATATCATATGCTAGACTAGTGGCTAGGGACCTAGCCTGGGGGTCCTTAGACCTAGGTTATAATTCTGGATCTACTAGTAATCTGCTGTGTAACTCTATATGAGTCACTCTGCCTCTCTTTCACCTCCTGCCCATTGTCTGTCTTCACTGTAAACTCTTCATAGCAGGGACTGTTTCTCACTGTGTATAGCACAATGGGGCCCTGAGCCTGGTTGGGGTCTGTACATATGGCTGTAATATAAAGGAATGTACAATAATAATTTTCCAATCCTATACACAATCTCACTCTCATCGAGGCTGTCTGCCGCACTTGGTATTAACGAATGATGCTAATTGCCATCAAAATGGGACTGATATTATGTGAAAGGTAAATGCCAGGCATCAGTTTCTACTTGCAGGTGAATAACAACGTTGCCTACTCCCAACCAATAATCCAATCTCCTAATTATCTGCAGGTCGGGTGGCTGATTCTTCTCTTATTCAAACCAGTTTTATACCAGTCTGATTTCATTAATGGAAGTGGAGTTATTCCTGATTGATTGGTTTAAGTGAGAGGTGGAGAAGGCTCCTAGTGTGCAGGAGCTAAGCAATTAGTTTGGAACAGCTGTTCTCACACTGTGGATCAGGACCCCAAAGTGAGTCGTGATCCCCTTTGAATGGGGTTGCCAGAGCTGGTTTAAACTTGCTGGGGCCTGGGGCTGAAGCCCAAACCCTACTGCCCAGGGTTGAGTCAAAGCCTAAGGGCTTCAGCCCTGGGCTGCAGAGCTCAGGTTGCAGGCCCCCTGCCTGGGGCTGAAGCCCTTGAACTTCAGCTTTGGCCCCCCTGCCTAGAGTAGTGGGGCTCGGGCTTTGGCCCCCACCACCCAGGGCAGTGGGGCGTGGGCAGACTCAGGCTTTGGTCCCTCCTCCTGGGGTCATGAAGTAATTTTTGTTGTCAGAGGGGGTCACGGTACAATGAAGTTTGAGAACCCTGGTTTGGAACAAACATGTTGCCTTGGTAGCACTGCAGTGCAGAAGGCCTAGTGTTTGCTCAATGAAATTAGAATTTTACAATAGTTTGGCTTGGCAGACTTCTAAAGGATCATCTAGCCTGTGAACCTGCAACATGGCGGGATATGACACTGGTTTCCCATAGTCTGTGTGGAAAAGCTGCATGAGAAAGGGATGTGGGGAAGTGTGGAAGAATGCCTCTCCTTGTACAGAGCCAAGAAGTACAGTGGTGGTACTTAAAACTTGTCATTTGCCTTAGATAATTAAATAAGATTTGCATTTGCAGTAGTTAGCCTCAGTATCTCCACTATTCAAAGTACTGTAATGAATATTCTGGCTCATTACTGGGAACTGTTACCACCCAGATCAGTAGTCAACCAGTAGATGGGTCTATAAACCCTCTACCACAGGAAAGGTAGGTGTTGCCAGAGGTGACAGGGATCTGGCACAGGAAGTAAGTAGCTAGAGGATATGTGGGTGGGCAGGAGCAGCAGGTGAGAGGGGGCAGTCTGGGAGCTGATTGTGGAGAAAAGGCTGAGCAGCTTGGGAGCTGGGCTGCAGCACTTGGGAGTGGCATGCAATTGGGGAGAAGCTATGAGAGGAGGAGAAGGCAGGAGCATGTGAAAATGGATTAAAACAAGATGAACAGAAGAACTGAACTCTGGCCAGAGGATCTGCAGGCCAGTGCATGATTTTCTCATGGAAAGTATCCCTAACACTTGGCTTGAGCAGCCCCACCTTTAGAGGCTGGGTTGGAAACTGTAATTTAGTTTGTTTGCAGAAAGTCTTAAAGAAATTGTACCTGGGATAACTGCACTTTTTTTTCCAGACGCCCTAGTAGAGGAGTCCTTTGTTTTGTCACCAGAATCTATGAGTATCTACGTGAACCCCCTGAGGGTGAGACTCTGAAGAGCCTACCAGTTGGTGCACCCCCTGCGTTTCTCTGTAAGCATGTGGTACAGTCAGCACAAGAGGACTTGTTTATGCCAGCACTCACAGTGACTCCCTGCGTTGGGTCGGTTATGTACTTTCTGCAGTAACACAGGAAATGCAAGAGAATGCTGCAGATACTGAGGTAATGATATCTATTTGTCTTAGGTAAAATTGCAAGTTGTCAGTACCTCTACCTTCATTAATGTTCTTTCAAGAGAAGCAGAGCTTGAAAAATGTGTTAAACATTTTTTGCTGCACTGTAAAATGTCTTAGCGCCCATTTAATTTTATTCACGATTATTAACAATAAAGCAACTTTCATCTGTCCATAAATCCTTACCTGGTACATTCTTCTTCCAAATTGCTTTATTAATCCTTAGTTATTATTAATTAGAAATGGCACAAACAGCACAATCATTTCCTTAACTCTGTCTGACAGCTGGGCTTTAGTAGAGTACAAAGCGTGACTTTGGTTACTGGAATTTATTTTTCTCTTGCATTAACTATATCACATGGCAGTGCTAGCAAGAAAAGGAGAAAATATTTTTAATGTGTCATTTTTAACTGTAGAGACAATGCTTTATTATAACTATAATGGATCAGGATGCATGGTCAGTGCTTAAATAATGCAGACAGTCAAAACAGCTTTGTATTCACAATTACTCAGCTTTTTCTCTTCAGATTCTCTTCCTTCGCTATCAGTTTGCCCCTCTGCTGCAGACTAAATTGGTCCTTCTCTTCTGATATATGTTGTGGCACCCACTGCTTAGACCACGTGTGACACAAATCAAACCATTTCCCTGCACTGGCTATTGATCTGGCAGGCTGTGTACACTTAACACTGCAAGATCTTGGATAATTGCTTAGTTCAGAGAGAACCCTCTCTTTCTCTTGACTGGTTCTCTTGATCATGTTCAGTGCACTGACTAACAATGCTCAGTCTGCTTCATTTAGTCATCTACCTTGGGTCTAGTTGTTAATCTGAAAGGCATGCAAATAACTAGTGAGGATCAATGATGTGGAGTAGCTTTTCGCTGCGGTGTCTTAATTGTAACTTGACCCTAGGGAAATGGTGATAATGCTGTAGGAAACTATATTTGAAATCTTTGCATCGGAACTGCAGTTCTGATTGAACTTCCGTTTCATCCTTTTTCCTCTGAACAACACATTGTTGTTATTACTTCTAACAATCAGCTTCATCTGATCAGTTAGTTAGTGGTAATTTAACTGGTTTGCCTATCCTCAATACTTACTTGTACTCTCACACCTGTCATAAATCATGCTTCAAAACACAGAACAATTATAGGATTCCAATGTTGTTCTCTGTCCAAATTGTTTATAAAGCTAGACACAGAGATTTGAAAATGCCACCACTTTCTGAAGCAAGGAAAGTGTTTTATAATTGGATCTTGGCTTTTTCTAACACAGTTTGGACAAAGGATATCAAATTGTACTAAAATTTAGAAAGTAGTTAATTAGAAATGAAAACGAAAGAAATATGACCGAAGATTAAGAGAATGCTCTAATGAAATAATTCTACTAGAATATTCTAAAAAGAGGTTTGTTCTAATGGAATCTTCTTGATCATTCAGAGTAGTGGATACTGAGGGAATGGAAAGCATCATGGGCAGCGGGTGAGCCCCCTCTTCGGGGAGGCTAGCCCTGGCCCCGCCCATTCTGTCTGAGGCCCCACTCCCCACTTGCCAGAGCCCTGAGCGCCCCCCTGTGGCCAGAGACCTGAGCCTCCTCCTGGCTGGAGCTCCGAGCCCGCTTCTCCCAACCCTGCTGCTGGAAGAGTCCTGGCCAGCCTGTACCAACCATGCTAGCTGGCCCAAGCTACCTCAACTGGCCCTACCTGCCCAAGCCATGCTGGCTGACCTGATCCCCGAACTGGCCCAACCCACTGAACCAACCCCTACACCTGCCCAAGCACCAGCCTGAGCCTCCTCTGGCCGCCCCAGACCCTAGCCGCTGGCTGTCTTGAGCCCTGAGCTCCAGGCCACTGGTTGGAACTGAGTCTCCACCAGCTTGAGGGAAGAGGGGGGGAGTGAGGGTAGGGCCTTGGGGCGGAGCATGGGCAGAGCACGGCTGGGTTAGTGGACCATCCCCTGGCCTTAGATACCTGCCGTCCATGCAAAGCATATGTTAGGAAAGGGCACATACAGCCATGGGTAGATAGTCAAGCAGCACACAAAATAGATGCAGATAAAGGGATTAGGAGAAGAAGGAAGAGAAAAAGAGATGTGGGAGAGAGAGGTGTGATCTAATAGTCTGAGCATATGATGGGAAACCATAAACTTAGGTTTTCTAGCCTATATTCTTTCAAAATATGGCAAAATAATATTGGTGAATATTTTATTTAATGATTTTCTCCCTCCTCATTGATTAATGCATAACATTCCCCATTATCTGACCAGGAAGTATGGTTTCATGGTTTAAATTGGGCTTAGGACTAGAATCTTTTTAGCTGAAATAGTTTTAGCTCAAAAATGTATACTCAAGTTGGCTGAAGCATTTTGTGAATTTCTGTCAAATTTTCCAAATTTCAGCCAAATTTTGGCTGAATTTTTTTTGAAAAAGTCAAAATTACTTTTTTATTTGAATTTTCCTTCAGTTTTATTTTTTTAAAAAAGGTAGAAAAGCCTAAAAAATGAAACAAAACATTTCATTTTGGATTAGGTAAAATGTTTAGTTCAATCCCAAATTATTTTTTTTAAACTTTTCATTTTGCTAAAAATTTTTTATTTCAGGTCTATTTGAAACAGAAATGTTTTTCAGTTTCGTGGTCTGGCCACCAATGTGAAAAATTGGTTCTTTGCATAACTCTACTCAACAGATCTCATCTCTACCCCAAACTTCCTATGTAGTAATAGGTAAATTGCTTAACTCAGGGCTTAAGCTTTGTGTCCATAAAAGATAGACACTAATACTTCCATATCTCTGTGGGGCGGATTGAAGATAAATTAATTAATGCTTCTGAGGTGTTCAAATGCTAAGGTCAGGGAGCCCATATAAGTACATAGACCAATAACCCAGTTCATCAAAAGTGTAAGTACGATCCATCAAATACATTATTTATGATATTTTAAAAATTGGCATTGATTTATTCACTAATAAATCTATCACTCTTTGGTCAGATCTACCTCTGTGGTTTTGGTCAAGTAATCTCCTTAAAACCTACCTCTTCTGTGAGCCTTACAAATCATTACTGTCTGGCAGTGATAAGGTAGTTGGCATGCCTAGACTTCCATTTTTCTGCTACATTTGTTCAGTTTTTTACCTCTTCCCTCCCAACTTCACTCACCCTGTTGTCCATTTTGTCCATCTATTGCGTCCTGTCTGACCAGCAGATTGTGTGTTCTCTGAGGCCGGGACTGTATTCTTTGTTATTTGTGTCTTTAACACTTAGCACAATGGGGCCCTGACACATGATTGGGATTTTATGTGCTAATGTAACACAAATAAATAATAATAACAATAAATAATAATAATACATATAAAATGGGGCTAATAAGACTTGTCCACGTCTCAGGTTGGGTTTGTGAAGATTAAATAGATAATGCTAGTAAAGTGACTTGAAACTATTCATAAAATTCCCTTTCAATACATGATGGAACTCAGTAGAAGATTTTGCAAACTGGGAATGAGTCTCACATTTTCAACCAATTACCTCTGAGACAACAGTTGGAAACAGTTTTTTTTTCTTGTATGATTAAATCAACCTCCAGCTACATAGAGAAGAGTATCTTCTTTTTACGTACAGCATTATATTCCACACTGTCAACTGTCAGAAACACTTAACTTCATGTTGAAAATGTTTTATTTCTACACAGTTCCTCTTTTGGAATGTGTTGTTAAAAGGAAGGACAAGTAAGGCAGTTGAAGGTTACACTTGCACCACAAAATCTGGAATCTTTTCAATTATAAATAGTGAATTCTATGAAACAGCTGCAACACTTTTCTGAATTCTTTGTTTTTGACTGCTTTCCCTTCATGCCTTGAGCAACCAAAAGGATTAATTCTGGGTAGTTATTTAAATATAGTAGCTCACTAAAAATCCTCTGCCAAGATCAGAGAAAAGGGATTAGGATTAAACTGCTCTAATCAATTTTTTGTCCCTTATAGAGACTCCTGCACTTCAAGACACAAGAATTAACTCTGTAGGGATGGCTATTGTCTTATATTTTTATCAGTGCCGATAAATGTTTTTCTTTTAAAATATAGTGCAAAGGATTATCTACAACTTTTGTCTGTAGGTGCCATGCAGATGACTAAGAATGGGACTAAATAGTTCACTTCCAAAACCATGTGTTCCTCTTTTACCAGCGTGTAGAACAGGATTGTCTTTCACTCTGTTTGTATTGTGCCTAGCACAGCGTGGCTCCCAGTCTCAGTTGGATTCTACCCAACCCACCTCCCTTAGGTGCCGTCATAATTCAAATCATTAATAAAAAATATTTTCTGGTCACTCAAAGGTGCATCCCTTATGTGGCAGATGAGGTACAGTACTTTTTAAAGGATGATCATATCTTCAGATGGTTCCTTAAAACCAAAGTCACCCTTTCGATACTGGAAAAAAAATTTCATATTGTATCCTGTACTCCTGAAAAATGGATTCTGGTGGCGCTATTCTGACAGAATAATTGTTGTTGTTTTAAAATCATAGACATTTAGATAATGTGCCTGTGTGTATGAAAACAGGCTCACTAAAAACAAATTCTGTTTTATGAAAAAATTCAAGTTTTAAAGTGTTTTCACATTGGAGTCAATTTTTTTGTGGTGTGTGAGAAAAAAACATGACAGAGAGAGTAAGTTTTCCCAGAATAGCCAATAGCCCAGTGGTTAGGATACTCATGGGGGTGGATGACACTCAGGTACAAATTGCTGCTCTTCCTGATTTGGAGTAGGGACTTAAACCCTAGTCTCCTGCCTCACAGGTGAAGGCACTATTCTAGATGCTTTTAGTTCTAACCAGAAATAACCACTGGGCTACTCTACACTCTCTTTGGTTTTGGCCAGATATCCCATCTGTTGGATTCCCTTTGAGACCTTTTCCATTCAGCATTTCCAGAACGCCTTTGAGGTTCTGGGAGAACACTCCATCCAGTTCTCTGGGACCCCCAAAAAACTCACTTCGACTGTAGCTCATCACTCAGGTTACTTTATTAGGCATGTAGCAGCACTTTGCCCACACTGGGTAGGCCCAGACGAGGGAGTTTACTTACAGGGTGACACCAGAATCCCAATTCACGTCGCTCACCACAAAGTTTATATACATCTTTCTGAGCTATATTTCTTATATGTAAATACCAGTCATGTTGCAGACCGTATAAAGCAAGCTTATCAGTTCAGGGTGTTTCTGCCTACTTTGTTTACTATGAACATACCCACAATAGTTAGTTTCTACCTCCTTTATTTAGTATAAACATGCACTCAATAGTTGTTTCTGCGGTTACTTGTTCAGCCCTGTCTATGTCAGCTAAGCCAGCCCTACACCAACTTGAATCCAAGAAACCTTCCCAAGAAAACTGTTTTAAAAACTGATATGTTTATGTGAAAAGTTTTGGTTTTGACAAATCAGCATTTTCTGAGGAAAAGACGGTTAGTTGGAAAATTCCTAACCAGCTCTAGCGAAAATAGATCTTTTGATGAAGAATAATGTAGAACATTGTGCTAGGTCATGGCTGATATGCCACATCACTTCAGGAGGAGCCTGGGGAGATTGCGCCTCAGGTAGGCTGGAGCATGTTAGGCACGTGCAGATTGTGTGGTTAGAATATTTTGCCCATGCTGCCCGACCCTGCCAGTGAAGCACTGGGTGCACAATGTTATTACAGACCAGGATAAAAAGGGCAGTGTTCTGTTAAATTTCACCCATTCTTTCTGCTGATTTTCACTAGCTCATTCTGTGACTATGGCCCCTTATGCTATTATGACCCCCAGTGGAGACAACATTATGACAGAAACCTTGGCTTAGCACGGAAAATAAAGCTGCTGTTTGTAGCATCTTCTTTAGATAACATATTTCTCATTTTAATTTAACTTTTAACCCATACTTGTTTTTCTCAGCTTTTGTAAGCTGTTTATTACATTATGGCTACTTTTTTCTCCTTTTTCTTAGATCTGCTTTAGCACTTTCCATAAGTTTTAGATGCTATTTTGAGTCTGCTATGAACATTTATTACAGCTAGGCTGTAGGGGTGGATTTCAATATTACTTCTGGTAATCCCTCAATCATCATGTTTTGGTTTTAAAAGTTAGAAATCTAAAAGCACCTCTGACTTTGTTTGGTAGATCTGTAGGAATACAGAGTATTTTATACCTTCCGGGACAGAGTCTCAGCTATGCTCATTTACACCAGTTGAGAAGCTGACTTTTTAAATTTACCCCAATCAGTCATGCCAGACTCAAACTAAAATAATAACTCCCTTTTTTCCTGTAAATAATTCTCTCCTTGTTTCTAGGAATATGAGGGGAATAAGAAACAAGCAAACATGCAAGTGCTACTGTCAGCATTGCCACAATACATATAGAACTGTGCAAATTCTTATCACTAGGTATTGCCCATATACATATACGAGCACACAAAATCCATCCCATAACACTGCCTAGAGGACTCTATGATAGCAGCATGCAAAATTCCACCCCTCCTTTGCCCAAATGACCATAGCAGCATGGGGGGGAATGATTAACCTTTAAAGTGCTGTGGAAGTACCTTCAAATCTAGTATCGCAGCTCCTCTGGTGTAAGGCTTCTGGGCTTCCATTCTCTGTAGAGGGAGAAAATAGGAGGCAATGAGTTATGGAAAACTTTTCCTCCATGCCGTAAGGCACTGAGTTCTCAACAGGGAGGTTAGAGATGATTTAGAATGTAAGCTTTTTGGGGCAAGGACTGTCTCTCACTATATGTTTGTTCAATGCTTAGCATAATGGGGCTCTGATCATGGTTGGATCCTTTACTATAATAATCATCATCATAAATGTAATATGGTCACAGATTGCTCCATCGCTGGCATTGCGGGGGCTTGATGGTTGGGGAGAGTTCACATTGCAAAGTGACCATTGCAAGCCTTGCCTGATCCTTGGTTTCCTAATGCCTCCCTGCTCTGTTTCCTCTATACCAGAAGGCATAAAAGGAATCAGTCCTCCTTCCTGGGACTGGGACTCTAACATCTCCCTCACTTTCCCCTTCCTGCAACATTGTGTGCATGTGTCTGTGGGGCAAGGTTAATCTGTGCCAGCATCCCATGTGAGGAATACCTAGGACATAGTGTAGCTATTTTTGAATATTTTTGACGTTACTGAGTTAGTCACAACCCACCAGTGATGATCTGCCTCCTCGACACAATTCCTTCAACAGGGGAGAGATTCAGGAAAGATTGGATTCTTTTCTGGTTTAACTGTTAGTGTCTGGTGCACATCACTAATAGGAAGCCAGGTAAATCTCCCAGGCTCATGAGGCTTAAGTATTCAGTTTTACTGACTTACCTCAAAGTTAACATTATTTTAACGCTGAGCACACCCTGGGTATTAATAAAGACTTTGTTTCATTCTTGGACGGACAGATGTCTGAGCCTTAGTGTTGTTTGCCTGGAGCCAGATGGAATCCTGCCAAGATGCCTCTAGTCCTATGGAGCCTTGACACCTGACTGCTCTCATACTGTCAGAAACATCAGCAGCTCACAGGACTTTGAGAACTTACGTTATTGGGTTTTATGACTTCTTGTCATTCTGGTCTGTCCCTGATGTGGCCTGTGCCCGAGGAATAGGTTTCTGTTTTTCTAGAGTGCTGGTATAACCAGTGATCCCCCCATCAATGGTGTTCAAGTGCTTTGCTGATGTCTCATTTTGGGACCAAATGATGAATTTCCCAAAATCTGGCAGTCTTTTTAGTGTGCAGACTTCTGCAGGGTTTGGCAGGAGCTGAAGTCTTTATATGGATTGGTGTCTACCAATTACTGTACAAGTTGATAGTCTTTGCTGATAGCTTTTAAGAATACTGATGGCTCTGAAAATTTGATCTTTAAGGTAGCATTAGCAGTAGCCTTCTTTGGAGTTTTCTGGGTTTGAAAACATGTAGCATTGTCCTTGTTCTGCAGTCTAGTTTTGTGACTGAAGAGGTGGGTAGGTGGTCCAAAATAGTATGTGGGGAGGCAGAAAGGTGGATGTTTGTTTGTTTAAAGCTCTGCTCATTACCTTTTGTCATAGCATTCCCTCTCAGATCTGAACCTTAGAGTTCACGAAATGAGATACTAGCACATGAATCCTCTAAGCTTAATTACCAGCTCAGATCTGATAGCACTGCCACCACCCAAAAATATAGTGTTTTGGGGCACTCTGATCTCCCCAATCTTCCCTGGGGATCCCAAGAACCCAAATCCCTTGGGTTCTTAAAACAAGGAGAAATAAACCATTCCCCCTTCTTTCTCCCTCCCAGACTTTCCCTCCCTGGACTATCCTGAGAGATACTGATCCAACTTATTTAAATCACAATACAGAGAAGCATGTCCCTTCCCTTCCACAAAGAGGCAAACAGATTCAAGGAAAACAGAGAGAGATTCTACCTCTCCCCCCTCCCGTCTCCCCCCACCAGTCCTGGTGAGTTATCCCAATCCCCTGGGATAAAACAAGGGAAACAAGAAAAAAATCAATCAGGTTCTCTAAAAAGAAATCTTTTAATAAAAGAAAGGAAAAAGTAAAGAATTATCTCTGTAACTTCAAGATGTAAATATTACAGGGTCCTATAACTTACAGACACCAGAAAGAAACTTTTCCCCCAGTACCAATACAAATCAAAATATTCCCAGCAACTACACATATAAAAGTTAACCAGCCAGATCCACAATTGCAAATAGAGTAAAACAATCAAAAAGCCTAAACCGCCTGTTTTTACTTACTATTTGAACAGAAACTTAGAGAGCCTATAGTAATGTCTGGTCTCTCTCAGACCCCCTGAGAGAAGAACACACACAACGGACAAAGAACACACACAAAAGCTTCCCTCCACCCAAATTTAAAAGTATCTTGTCTCCTGATTGGTCTTTGGTCCAGTTCCCTGCTTGTAACCCTTTACAGGTAGAAGAGACATTAACCCTTAACAATCTGTTTATGACACCTTTCTACTTATTTATCCATACCAATCACGCACATAGAGTATCAGATTCATCATGCTGTGCCCAAAGAGTTTAGGTATCATACCTTTAGGATCAGAGTAGTCACTTCTCTGATCATGGTAGGGTTAGGGTCTGATACAATCCATCAGCACTCATTCAATTTACGTGGTGAGCCCATGGGGTAGCAATAGGCCTGGGGTCTGTACTCTTTCTTTTCTTTTGTCTCATTTGTCTATACCTGTGTTTTCTTTGTCAGAGTGTGTGGACTGGTGGCTAGTGGAAGGAGCAGATTGCCCGTGGATTTTGTGGCAGAGAAAGAGTAGCACTGAAAAAAGGAAACACCAGTTAATACTGTGTCTCTGCTCCCTAGAGTCAGGTGCTGGGTCTTCCACATACCTTAATTCTTCAGGGTAGGCTTCCTGGTTAAGGTTAAAGGGGAATGTAACTTGCACAGTCATTTCCTTACCCTCCTTATTCCTAAAGTGGGTTTGGCAGGGAACCAATAAGCCAACTAGGATTGTTGAAGTGAATAGGAAGGCAACTACACAGGCAATGGAGAGAGGAGTGATCATCTAAAGCTGTGAAAGTTTGTTCTGAGATGACAGTGTTCCCTCTGTGACACAGGTTTGAACAGGTTTTGGTTTTTTATTAGACATTCAGACTTGGGTATAGAAATTTCTGAATAGTTGCAGGGTTCCTAGGGATCACTCAAGCTAATCATTAGCACTCCCTATGATAGGAGGCTGTGGGGCATAAATAGCATACTCTGAGTCTAAGCAAAGAGTTCAGAGTATGTAGAGAGTGGTAGTATATGGGGTTGAACCTTTAATGCTTCATGCAAATTTAAAGCACTTTTTGTCAGAGCTTATGTCACTTATGTTGGCACTACATTGGTCCTGTGCAGAAGAAATTCTTCCCTGGCCCCTTGAGGCTTGCTAACAGTGCCTTTATGCTGCTTGAGCAGAAGATATGGGCCAGAATGGAGCCAGAATTGGCTTTATAGGGTTTAGGTTGTACAGCACCACTGCAATACTTATTGAGGATAAAACTTTCAGTGAAATTAATGGGAGTTCTGTCTGAGTAAGAACTGTGGGATTTGGCTTCTGACAGGTAATGGTTAACTGGTTTTCAGCTCCACTTATTGTATTTGTACCATCTTGAAGTGCTGTCAACAAAAATGCGTATTTGTCTGTTATATGCAGTGAGAGAAAACAGCCCAATCAAGTATATTTTTATAACATTGTCATTTTGCAAAGAAATGCTCACCCTACATGTCAGGACAGATGACTGCTCAGCTCACCTCTGAACCTGTGACTAGCAGTGTATTCTAGTGTAACTGCTACAGAAACTGCCTGTCAGGGAAGAGGCAAAAACTCACTGATCTAGCAAACTGCTTACAGTAAGTTGAGTATTTGTACGACTAACCGTTCTGCTCACAAAACCAAGGGCGAACTGTGTGTCCCATCACTGATAATTACAGAAGAAATATGTATTTAGTTGTTTCAGTAGTTCAGCTGCAGTGAAGCTTTTAAGCAAATGTGTTTATAGTTTTATATCAAATGGTTTGAAACATAAATATGATTGATGCACTGGAACAATACTAGCTTGCAACTCTGATCTCAAAACTACAAACTAAAGGGATTTAGGGCTAGGGTGACCAGATGTCCCGATTTTATAGGGACAGTCCTGATTTTTGGGGCTTTTTTTTATATAGGTACCTATTACCCTCCACCCCCATCCTGATTTTTCACACTTGCTATCTGGTCATCCTATTTAGGGCCCAATCCTGGGCAGAGGTTAGCATCTCTGGCAATATACTCAGGACACTCAATCCCCAATGGAGCCAATAGGGGTGAAGAATACAGAGGCCAAATAGGAAGTTCTCAGCTCTTTGCAGGAAGAGGTCTTAAAGTGACAAATGTTGCTTAGATCAAACCTTAAAACTTATAGCACACACTTTCCAGGCTGTCTTCATGGCAAAACTTTCTTGTCACATTTGCATGAAGGAAGAAAAAAAGAAAAGAAAGAAAGGTTAATGCAGAAACGTAATTTATATTAACACTTTTGCAACTTGTAGTGATCTCTTGTAACCTGAAATTTGCATCCTTTTCCTTCCTGCATGAGGGGAGAAAAAAAAAAGAGAAAGAAAGAAAGAAAACCCTTGATTTTGTGAAGCAAAGAAATAATGACAGCAAATGGGATTTTTTTATTTGTTCTTTGGTGTGAATTGGCACAGGCAGTATGATGAAGTTAAAATGCAGAGGTTAATTGAAAAATGAGATAAACAAAGCCCCTTGAAGGTCTCAGAATAATTTTGCCTGGCAGCATTGACAACCTACTACCAGCAGGCACTAAAATCTACTCCAAACTGTTGGAGATAAAAAATTTTTAAAAAAGGAGAAAAACAACAACCGCCCCTAAAGTTAATTGTCTTTCTGTTCCTTCCACCTCATTTCAGCCCAATTATAACTGGGAAAAGTCATTCTGTCTAATTTGCATTAATGCACCTCCATGGAAAAAATAGCTTAGCCAGTGAATTTGATCTTTTTGTAATTTATTATGGACATATTTAAAATAAAAAAGAAACCCAACAGAGCAAATTGCTTTGGAAAATTCATAGATAACGATCTTGATTTTCCCCCTCCCCAAACCCCAGTTTTTCTTCTGCCACAGAAAATTTTAACATTCAATGTTAGACAAGAGTATTTTTCTTCAATATACATTCTTTAATCAGTGGATGGAAGATATGGAAATACCTGCTGGAACTCCACTATATCAGGTCTGGCTAACCACCAGTACTGACTATTAAGGAAATGTTCTGTGAATCTGTAGCTCTTTCATTGTACTTATGTGTTTTTTACAATAGCCTTGATAAAAGCTCCATAAATCCTCCATTCTTTTGTGTTATTGGAAATAAATCAAATGCCAGTTCAGCTTCAAATACTGTAAACTCAAATGATCAGAGACGCCGTAAGTATTTTTGTCTTTAGCTCCCCGTATAAAAACAATGTAGTGTTTTCACAGAAGTGTTTCCATTCATGTTTTAATAACATGTCCAAGGCGCTCACTTGTCTTTGAACCCATTTTACATCTCTTTTCTTTTAGAGACAGTGGAGAAAAATAATGGGGTATGCTCCAAATGTACATACACTTGGGCTGCCTCTGCTCAATGCCATTTATATTAATAGGTACGATTATCCATGCAGTCCTTTGTTTTCAATGTACTGTTTATAGTCCCCATTTGTGCATCTTTCTGGAGTTAAAGTGTTTATAACGATATGGAGCAGCTGGCCACAAACTATTGTTTCTCATTAAAAAGGCATGTTTCCTGAGCTTTTGGGGATTCTTTATGCTAAATAGTACATACTGCTGACATTTTGCCCTTTCTGTTTTCCTTTAGTTCTTTGCTACTGAATATCGATGAGTCAGAGTTAAGGACCAAGTTCTAAAATAAGACCTGGGAAGCTTGCTGAGACATAAAACCAAGGGCATAGCACTTTGGGTCATTAAAGATCCTGGGGCACTCTTTGAAAGAGAAAAGAGGTGTTACCCCTTGTGCTCCTGGCCAATTCCAGCTCAAGTAGTTGCATTCTGTCCTACCTAACCTCTCTGTTTTTTCAGCTGGATAAATTATTGTTCATTTCTCCTCCTAAAAAGCTGTTGTGTTGCTGGCCCTGAATGGCTAGTGTGTCTGCTCCAGATGTAGCTGCGTTCCAGGGATGGATGAGGTAACCCCTACACTAATATATTGTGCAACACCTAGATACTTCTGTGAGAAAGTGTAAGCCAATAAATAATGATGTACAAGAGTAACTGTGGGAAGCTTGTTTCTAATGTGTACTGGTCAGGACCACCCAGTGGGTGCTGCAGAATAATATTTTTTGGTTAGTGAAAAAGTAACTTTTTATATTGTTTTAAAGCTATAATGCTTGTGAGGTAATAGTCTTTATAAGCAGCAGAGTCCTGTGACACCTTATAGACTAACAGATGTTTTGGAGCCTGAGCTTTTGTGGGTGAATACTCACTTTGTCAGATGTGTCTTTATGGTTATCTAGGAACTTAACATGGCTGGTTCTTTAGTATTTTATCTCTCTCTTTAAAGTACTGTAAAACACACATATCTAAATTAGATTAACCTGGTATTCTATGAAAATTCAGTTTATTGAATCTAATTGCATTTTTTGTTCTTTTCTCTTTGTTTTTTACCAACAATTTATATCAAGCTGGTTAACTAAGTTTTGAAAAATTGCCTAATATTGTTGACATATTTAAGGCCATTTTCATTTAAGTATCAGCTCAAACAATCACAGATGCATTAGCCACAGCCCTCTGTGCTGCCCTGCCCGGAGCCCTGCCCAGCTCTGTCTTGTTCAAAGGGGTTTCCATTGCACTGAGAACTTTCCATCACCCTATGCTGCTGGGTGAATGTTACTCTTTATAACTTTGCTTACAGAAGCCCAACTTCTGCTCTCATTTATTTCAGATTTGAGACACAGTGCAGTCCATGGTTAAAGTAGTAGACTAAGCCTGAAGAGAGCTAGAGTCTTTTCCTGGTTCTGCTACTGACATGTGACCCTGGGCAAGTCATTTCACATTCTTGTGCTTCTGGTCCCCCTTTATCTACTTAGATCATAATCTCATTGAGGCAGGATCGTGCTTGTACAGTACCTAGCACAATGGCACCCCAATCTTGGGAGGCATCTTCAGGGATCGTAATAATAATAATTTTCCCTGGAGTAACTGAGAGCAGAATATGGACCAAGAAGCGAGTCAGAACAATCAAACAAAACCACTATCCTGTTTTGCACGGTTAAAGTGAAACCAAGTGTAATTAATCGAAGTTATAACTGGTGGGTCCCCTCTCCAAAGCCTAAAGAAAGACTAAATAGAGCCTAAGTAAAACAGGGGAAACTTTTTGCAACTGAAACAGCTACACTCTTCAGGGCCTTATTAGTTGAAAAGTCCTATTTATATGTCTGACACTATTTCCAAATAGCACTTTGGATCAAAGAGAAAATAATACTGCCGAGGGATGTTTTTTCCATTTGCAGAGAGCACCCATGTCCTTTTAGTTCATAGTAAATGGATTTTTATTTTGGATTAAGCCAGGTAACAAGGAAGAAAAAAAGTGACACCTCCATGAGAGGGCCCAGAGTGGCTCTCCTCTGGTACAGACTATTGCAAAGAGTGCAAAGGGAGCTTTCTCAGCTTCCACATGATTGTGACCACTAATTCAATTTAAGATCTGCTCAGTTAGCCTTGTGGGAATGGAGGCACTCTGTGACTGCAGCATCCATTGGCGTGTAGGCTGGCCCTGAGACACACAAAGAAAGAATAGGCACCTTCATTACTAAGCTGCTCTGCATCTACTGAGCCACACTGAAACTATCTTGTTGTATCATTCTGTATGGGAAAATACACATTTCCCATGTATGTGTTATGTAGATTTAATAGTGTATGAATATGCTTGAAAATAAATCTCCAATGCTATATTAGTCAGTTCTCATGAAATGTATCTGTATGTGGGATGATACAATACATTTTGCCTCCTGTATTTTAAAATATCTGAAAATTAGCCAGCATGGCTGCACAAAAGAGAAGGAGAGTGGAAGGAGCCTTTTCATCTCCAGACATGACTTATGCAGAGGTCGAACAAAGTGCGACTGAGTAAGAGAGCCCATGCTAGGTGCTGCTAATGGCAGCCCAGACCCCAAAGGAAGCTTGTCAGGCATGGAGGATAATGCATGTTCCCTCTACAAAAAAACGGGGGAAATTCTTCCTGCGGCCTGCTCTGCAGTGTAGCCCCAGAAGAAATGATTGGAAATTCAGGAAGAAATTCTTCCTGGTGCTCTCACTCCAAATGTGGCTTCTCCTTAGATTCTCAAGGCAGGGCTAGGACTTCAAGGCACAACTAGTCTGGGCAGTGTATAATTGCACACTGCAAATGATCAACTATATTCTAATCATACATTGCATGTATTTAACTGGATATAAAACAAATATATGTAAAAAGTATTTCTGTGGGATAAATATAGAAAGTTTGTGCATTATGCCTTAAGGCGATTGAAATTTGGCAGGTTGCTAAAGCTCAGACAAGAATTTGTTGCGACCATTGCAGTCTGCATAGTTTTGCACACACCTAATTTTGCGCTGAATGTGGATTCAAAACTGTGAAATTCACTTGGTTGTTCTGTTTAAAAATAAAATTAAAGCTGTTTGGGAGGCCACATCATCCGCTGAATATCTGAACAGAGTAAGACATTACAAATAACAAGATTTAAAAATTAAACATTGGGAACCGGTGTCTGGTATTTCCTGATTTTCAGAGTTCCACAATTCTCCTATTGTACTTGATGATACAACAGCATTACCAGAACAACAGGCAGATTCTGAGCCCAGGTATGTTGGCAGCTTTGTTGGAGGGAAGGTAGAAATACTCGTTCCCTGCTTGCAACGGTGCTAAAGAGATGGTGGTGGAGGCTAATCTAGTACAATTGCTGGAGGAGCTTAGTGGGACTTGACACTTGCCTGGAAGGTGAAGGGTTGAACAATCCATACAACTGTAGATCCCCTCTGGATTTATCCCATCCCTGCACTGCTCCCTTTCATCCCCTGTATGTTGCCATGGGAGGATCTTGTGTAGGAACAGGGATTTGTGCCATGCAGAAGTGCACACTCTTATAATCCTCCACACTATTCAATCCCCCAACTACCTGAGCCAAGACCACAGCGATTCTGCTGCCAAAAAGCCCTTCACAACCATGGAGGAGAGGGGATTATTGATGCTATTAGCTGTTGAACGAGACACTTGGATGGGCTCAAAGGAAAACCTTGTATCCAAATGCTATTCTCTTCCTCCCCCACTCCCCAACTTTGGCATATTCCAAAATCCAGATCTGGATCTACATTTTAAGGCTTTGGCCTATCTTTACTTAGAAATCTGAACATGGGGCTTGGCAGGTAAGAAGCCATTCACTTCACTTTTACATACTTATTATAAATTCTAGAAGAGAACATTTCAAATTACTTTGTTCTCACGTGACCTTGACCGTTCCAGGAACTAAGGTTAGATGATGATATCCTATAATTTTCAGTATATGGCACATACTACCAATGAGATAGTACAGAAAATCTTTTCTTTTTCATGTTTACTTTAGAATGCTCATGGCAGTCCACTATCATCATCAAAGGAAGATAAATTCCATGCACATAATCACTTTCTAATTAATAGCTGTTATGAAGCAGCACAATGGGACATTTTCCAAGTGAGGGTAATTCATCTGCACCAAATTTGTTGTCAAGGGACATCCATGTGGATGTCCATATGCAGGTGGGGTCAGGATTTGACCCTGGCATTCTGTGAACTACTATATCACTGAATCCTATGGTATAATTCTGCCTCTGCCATATGAATGTAGTCTATGTGCTTTTTGAAATTCTGACTATATTTTTGCTCCATTGCCTTTGGTTGCAAATGGTTTAACTTTACTTGCTGATTCAGTAACCCAGACTAGCCAAGTCTGCTGTTTTTCTCTGTAAACTGTAGAGTTTTGGCCTTTTCTACAAGGAACCGTTTTTTTTTTAATATAATGCCAAGCTCAAGACTCAGTGATGAGAGATTTCATATGAAATCAACAAGAGATTTCGTGTCTTAAGAAACAGTCCTGGCATTAAAATATTTCAAAGTCATCTTCTGTTTCCCTGATGTTCATAGTTTAGATTTATCTAAATGCAGGTAGCCCAGGCTCACTCAGAAGACAGAATTCTAAACAAATAATTATATACAAATTCTATAAGAAAATGCTAAGAAAACATTTCTGTCTTTTATTATTTTAACGGCCACAGTTTTCTCTTTTTATCCTATTCAGGCTCTACACCTTTTTCTACTCCATGGATTTTCCCTCTCTGCTCCTAGGGGCAGAGAATGCTGCTCTCAAATAAATGTGCCAGACCACTACCCTGTCAACATTCAAATCCCTTCTCAAGGCCCACTTCTACTGTGGAGTCTTCAATATGTTGGTCACCTAAGAAATATCAGATAGGAAGACAAACAAATGAAGACACAAAAGCTGTTCAGTCTATGGAGTTACTGCTAGGGCACTACACCAGATCTTTAACTTTTACATTAATTCAACACTGAAACGTCTGTACATCAGCTTTTACGAGTAAAATTTCTGTGATTGTTCTAATTTGCTTGCAGAGTCACTTGAGATTTCAGTTAGCCTTAAAACGAAGACATTGAGAAACTTGACACATAAGAAGTACTGTTGTAATGAACAAAAACTAGTCATTAAGTCATCTTCAGGTTCTCAGTGAATATGTGATGTGCATAGTGATATTAAGGTGACAAGGAAAGCAATAACTATAGGAACAGTTAAACAATCCAAATGATATATACTGTAGTGTATTTGATACAAATTTAAAGTTAGCAGTGACAAAAATGCATACAAGTATAAATAAGAAAAAAACCCTCAAAAGATGTGCAATAATAATTGCAAGTTAATGCTGAAAGAAAGACACTGGGACTTGAGAGTGCTCAGAATCTTGCAGGCAATGTGCTGGGAAAAATCTTTGTGTCACTAGGGTTGGACCAGTTGGCCTTGTTGTGTATTATGCATTATACGTCTGCTCCAGTAAGGCCCTGCTACAAAGCCAGCTTTGAGTACCTCCTGCCAGTACCAGAGTCACTCCACACAGGGTTGAGAATCTCTCAGACAGGCTCTGCAATCTCTGGGATATTGCTCCTGGCTTTTAGGAGGGAGCTCTTTACCTTCTCTTTCTTGAGTTTGAATCTCATTCCCAAACCAGAGTGAATCACTTACTGCAGGGTATGACTTGTACCATTCCTATGCCCTTTCATGAATACAGTCACTGTAACAATCTACTATCATTTATAAAATGAGAACACAGACAAATTCAAACTAAAGGGACAAAACACACAATGTGGAACTATGGGTAAGTAGCAGTATAATTCATGTGATAAGGCTGACCAGAGCTGACTTTTTCCCCTTGTCCCCTACAGAGGGAGTGTTACCCAGGGTTATCTGAACCCCAGACCATGGTAACTTATCTTTTCCCCTGTCCAGGCAGTTTCAGGAATAAATCGATGGGGACACAGCTCTTCCATCTGATAAGTGATTGGTACAAACAAGAGTGCTTTCACTCAAAGATCCTTTTTTTATTGAGTCTAAAGCACGCACATAAAATATCAACAGTCTAGAGCAGTGGTTCTCAAACTTTTTTTTTCACAGACCACTTGAAAATTATTGAGGGCCTCGGCGGTCCACTTAATGATCTTTCTAAACATTGTTTGTACCGTTAGCTAAGTATTGTAAAGCACTTTGGATAAAAGCTCTATCTAAAAAAACCTTAATAATAATTAACTTTTTTTGTTCTACAAATAAAAGCACACTATTCATATTTTCATATCAGTAGTCTTACCTTTCTAATGTGATGGATGTGCTCTCTCAATCCCCACTATAGCAGCCCCAGAACTGGGGCTGGAAAGGGGGGTGGTCTCTTCCCAGCAACTGCAGCCCTGGAGCTCGGGAAAGTCACCTCTTTCTCTGGCTGCTGCAGCCCTGCACATCCCAAATTCCCCTCAGCCCCCTCTTCTCACTCCACTGCCCCCTCCCACTTACCCCTTATAACCCCCCCAAGGCCACTACCTCACTTTACATGTCTTCTCCAGGGTCCAGGCACCACTAATTAGGTGGGTGGCTTTTCATTCTCTCGTATGCGGCTTCCCAGGTGCACACCTTAGATGGAACTATCCACAGACCACCTGAATGGTCCACGGACCACAGTTTGAGAACCTCTGGTCTAGAGCAACCCAGATCTAGTTACTGAAAGTCTGAGATAGTGTCAAGTGGTCAGAAGCAGGTTTCTGGTGGCCAGCCTTCCTCCTAGACGCTGGGGAGTTGGATGTCATCTTTCTAGCTCATAGAAAAACCTCTCCAAACTTCTCCAAATTACACACTCTAACTGATCTTTTTATAGGTTGCTCAAAACAAAGCAAATAACTCATAATAACCCCTTGCAAATAAACAATTTTCCTAGCATCAGCAAGTGGCTCCTCGTCATAACATCAGCAAAAGCTCATGATCAGGAACACCCAGAGCCAAGGTCAGCTATCCACACTTCTGCTTATTCTCATGATTCTTCCAATTTTACTCTCCATCTTTATCTGCAAAACTGAAGCGGCAGCTATTTCATATGCTTATGCAAAGCTCAAGTTATTTCAAATTTTGTGGTGGTGTCGCTTCTAGTTAATGGTCTCTGAGAGCACAAAATGTCTGAGATTATGTCAAGTCAATTTCTCTCATAACAGGAGCAGAGAGTTCCATAGCTCTAAGACTACTAGCTTTGGAACTCCCATACAAAATGGGGAAAATTATACCTATCCACCTATGTAAAACACTTTGAATTCTCTAGATGAGAGGTAGTATCTAAATGCTAAGTGGTATTATAATGCCAGATTATAATACTTAGTGGTGTCTTGTTTATATAATTGCCAGTGGAGAGGGTCAGTTGTTAAAAGTGTTGATTTTGTACAAGTTTATGATCATTCATGTTTTAGTCTTTCAATCTAACAGCTCTGTCTTGATGTTCTCCAAAATAAAAATCCTGAGGAAACATCATTAAACTGAGCTCCTTGGACTATCCTTCGTAAGTGCTTGGAAAATACCTAGCACAAATGCAATCTTCTCTCTGAGCCTCACAAATGCAATCTTGCCCTGCTAATATACAGTCAGAATGCTGCCGCAAAGATCATTTTTCTAGCCTGTCACTTTGACCATGTCAGCCCTCTTTTTGCATCCCTCCATTGGCTTCCTCTTCTCTCTCATATCAAACATAAGCTACTTGTCTTCACTTTGAAGGTTTTTCACAGCTTATCCTCATCCCATCTACAATCTCCTATTCACTACTGAAGTGTCAACTCGCACCTCTAATTGACCAATGATGTCAGCCTCTATAGCCAACTTGTTAAATTTTAAAAAAAACAAACTCATTTATACTTCCTCTCATGCTACCACTGTGCGTTTAAGAGGCTCCCTGTAAACATCCACAAAACTAACTCCTTGTTAATCTTCAAAATTCTCCTTAAAACTCTCTTTTGCTGTGATGCTTGTAAAAAACTTGACAATGGTTAGGTTACTTATATACTCAGACCCATGGACAGTTGGTGACCCCCTGGACCTGGTTGTCCCTTCGCCCAAGGCTCCACCCCTCCTGCTGAAGCCCAGAGGCCACCCCTCCATGTGGCAGTCAGCCCTCCCTAGCCCCTAGCTACCCGAGGGCCCCCCACAGTGTGCCGGGCAAGTGACACAGTCCCCCTCCCTCAGCCCCGGAGTGCTGGCCAGATGGTGCAGCCCACAGACTCCCTCCCCTAGTTCCGGAATGCTGGGTGGGTGAGCGGGTGGCGTGCCCTGGAACGCCGAGCAATGGGTGTGCACCCCCCCCCCACAGTGTGCCAGGCAGGTGGCGTGCCCCCCTCCACTCCAGCCCCATAGCGCTGGATGGGTAGGCAGCACAGCCCCCCCCACTCCACTGCCCAGCCCCGGAGCTCAGGCCAGCCCCCATTAGCCCCAGCCCCAGCCTGGGGCCCTAGATATGGGAGGGAAGAGCCCCCGCAGCACAGCACTGGGAAGCAGAAAGGGGTCGGGGCGGAGTGTGGGTGGGGCCATGCAAGGCTGTTTGGGGAGGCTCAGCCTTCCCCTGCCTTTGATACCTGCTGCCCATACTCAGATGACTGTCTATTGTGATGACCAATTATTATCTCACTGTTTCCTTCTACTCCTCCGTCTGTCTGTCTCATGTTGTTTCTTGTCTTATTCTCGGATTGTCAGGGACAGGGACAGTCTTTTTTCTTCTGTGTTTGCATGGCACCTAGAATAACAGTACTATAGTAGTAATAATAATAATAAATAACCTGCAGTATCATGCATGATAAGGACTGCAGGAGCTAAGGTTCATTTTGACTTTCTACAACACGTCTCCTGACTGGCCCAAAAAGCCTCTACTTTTCTGTCTTCATGCTTTCTAATTAAACATAACAGATAAGGGGGATATAAATGAGATTTTTTTCTTCTGTTTCAATAGGGTGAAAAGGGGCATAGGATTGGGAGTCAAAAAGACATGCCTGATGATTAGCAATTATGGACTTGCTGCAGGAATTACTGGGTGAAGTTCTATGTCCTGTGTTATGCAAGAGGCCAGAGAAGATCAGGGTCACCCAGAGGATTCAGGGGGCCTGAGGCAAAGCAATTTCGGGGGCCCCTTCCATAAAAAAAAGTTGCAATACTATAGTAACGTGTATTTGGAAATGTAAAAAATAGCCAGTGAAATACGTTCAAAAATTAATTTTTAATAATTTGAAAATACACAAAATATATTATTTAAAAACATTAAAAGCTTTAACGGTATGTATACATTTGCAACTATGTAATGCTTCTTATTAAATTGTTTTTTTACAAATTGTTCTGAACATTAATTATACAGCTGCAAATTTTTTCCTCACTTTCATTTGGCGAACTCATTAATAATGTCATTAAAACTTATGTCTTCGGCCATTTCATATTCTATACTCAAAGTGAGCAAATGGTTCATCCTTTCTTCCCCGGTGGCTGAATGCAAACGATTTTTAATCAATGTTAGCTTACTAAATGCACGCTCTCCCGATGCTACTGACACTGGCAACACTGTTAGTAGGTGTAAACAAATACAACTCTGTGGAAACGCATTTTCCAACTCTTTTTCGAAGAGAGCATTGAGAATGCAGAGGTTATATGTCCATCAACTCTTAAGTTGGAATCTTCTTTTATTTTGTAAAAGATTCTAAGTTCCTCATTAAGATCTTCTCTCTGGAGGTCTTTTGGATATGCTGTGGCCAAAGTGTCAACAAAATTTTCTATAAAAGATCCATTCACTTTATCTGGCGGACACAAAATGGGTGAAAATAAATTTGAGACTTCAGCCGTTCTTTCGCCAAGACCTCCTAGATCTGATAGAAGCAAATCCATTGTCGGGAAGAACACTTGTACTTTGAACTGAATATCGGGAGAGTCAAATGTATAGTTTGCATCCCCTGTGTTGTCAAATAATCGCTTGTTCTTACAGATCCTTGAGTCACTTTTCATTTTTGGGTCAATGCCAAGGCTTGAAGCAACTTGTTTGGCTTCTTCAAAAAAAATTGGCCAAGAATCTTTCATTGTTTGAATTTCCTTGACTAAGTTGCTCACATGTTTAGCTCCCTCTTCCATTGTTAATTTGGTGCTTTGTTGGACCTTGTTCTTATCATCAATATACTGAAGCACGTTAAACCATATTGTAGTAAGAAGTACAAATTCAAATGACTTAAGCCACTTAATCAAACAGTCAACACCTGCCTGGATTTCGGGAGGTAAATGAAGCTCCTCTTCAATTTTAATTAAACTTTCCAGCACGCCTGTGTGATTTTTGATTAGGGGACGAACAGCATCAACTCTTGTGCTCCACCTAGTTTTACATACAGAGTGAAGAGATATATTCACAGTGGTCTGCAAAATTTTCCATCTCTCAGGGCTAAGAGCAAATACTTTATAGAGTTTCTGAACATTTCCAAAATATGTTTTTATTTCTACACTGGTTTCCATAGCATGGGTGCCACAGAGGTTCAGCGTTTGAGCACTGCATGAGAAAAATAGGTTTAGGCATTTTCTTCCAAAATTCTTGTCTTTACTCCCTGAAATTTTTCTGACATGTAAGAGGCATTGTCATATCCCTGCCCTCTGCATCAAGATAATTCTAAGTCACATTCTTTTGAAAACCTGTTTATCTGTTCTGCTATATCTGCGCCAGTCTTCTTTTCAAAATCTACTAGTTTAACAAATCTTTTGTGCACATCTCAATTTCTGTTTTTTTGCATCACATATCTGAGAATAAAAACTAACTGCTCTGTGTGTGAAACATCAGGACTACCATCAACAACAATGCTGAAATAGTGGGCTTTTCTTATCTCTTCAAGAATAGAGTTTAAAACTTTCTCCCCACACAGTTTCAATAACTGATTCTAACTACGCCATGACAGGTAGTGAACCTGCATTCTTCGACCAGACTCTCTGCATTGAGCTACCATCTATAGATGTTGTTTCACCTCAGTATTGTACCTTCCCACAAGCTTCAGTGTTGACAGGAAAAGCCCACAGTCATCATAATCAACAGTAGAATGGCTACAACGAAATGGCAGATTATTGTTTGCTAGGAAAAGAATTACATCAACAACAGCAGTTAATATTTTATGCCATTTTTTTCCCTTCTGTTTAATACTATGCTGTAATGCTGCATCAATGCCTCTTTTATCACTGAGCGTCTGAAATAATTCCTTCCACTTAATGTAATTGCTCAAATGTAAAGCGTTTTCTTCATGACTCTTGATTTTCTTGTAAATTCCACCTTCGACAAATTTTGAATGATGTAATTGGTTAGTTTGAGTTTCACTTCTGTAGAGACTGCAGGGAAAACAAAATATTGCTGCAGCATCTGTTGTCCACACCATCCAGTCTCTTTCAATACATTCACCATTACTCAGATATTTAGAAAAAACTGTTATTGGCAATTCCCTGCCAAAAGAATTACGAGGAAAGTTTTTGGGCTTATGTGGTGGATCCTTCAATACAATAAGATCTCTTTCCTTTTTATCTAGGTACTTCCAAGAGGCAGGGTCATTACTTCATATCTCTTCTTCGTTATTCCCATCTACAGCAGCAGGACTAGTCGACTGTACCAGTTTCTCAGTTATAGCAGTGTTACTGCTGTGTTCTCCATTGTCTATCCAAAGAGGCTGGATTTCCTTCTCTTTCTCTGCAACAACCATAACATTGTTTTCTGAATGTGGTAATATTTTGGATTCCTCACACACCAACTTTTCTTTTTCTCTTACAACACCACTTTCACGTCCCACCTCTGAAGAGCCTTGAATGTCAGCATCGCTCAACTGAGTCAACTGACTTGACTTGGATTGTGCCTGAAGAAATTTGTGAAGAGTTATTTTTCCCTTTTCTTCTTGCATCTGTCTAGCTTTCTTCTGCTTTCTCTTCTCAAATCCTGAAAGATATGTACGTTTCATTTTTCTGACCCCTATGATCATTGACTATGTGCTAATACCTGCGAACAAATTAATTCCCTTGGTATCTTTCATTTTGTTAGGTAGTGTGATGCTATACCCCATAATACTTTATGGGAATATAACATAACTGGAGAATGATCAAATGAATCTATCTATGCTACATATGCTACGTAACATATCTATATAAAGGTTATGATCTACTGAATCTATTAATCCTATCTGCATGCATGTATCATTTTTGTATTCGAATTTATAAATATTGGCTGTGTACTGGCTTGATTTCTAAATAACCTTAGTAGAGCATTTGGTCAGTTCCTGGAGAAAGGAATGTTGAAGTTAAATACCTAATCAAGAGACACTTAAAGGACAATGAATCTTGGAATGCTCCAATCCACATAAAAAGTCTACTTGAGGATGTTCAAGGTAGCATGTAAACAATGGATGGTACCTGTAAAAACTGTGAGTCATGCATGGACATGTGACTTGCCCAGGTGACTCCAAAACTCCATCTTGGAGCTGGACTTTTCATAGGAGTGAGGAGGGGATCTCCACCCACAAGAGAAAGTCTATTTAAACCCCTGGGAGACCCTTCCATGGTGGTCTTCAGCTGGCTAAAGAGAGAGCCTCCCTATCTCCCAGGATACTTGAAAGAAACTGGAACAAAGGACAGTGTGCAAGGGGTGTGAGTGATTGCTGGACCCAGGCTAAAAGGAGATTAGTCTGTAAAAGGTGGCATTCTGAACTGGTGAGGAACTTATCTGTATTCAGTTTAATTAGACATAGATTTGCGCATTTTATTTTATTTGTCTTGGCGACTTACTTTGTTCTGTCTGTTACTACTTAGAACCACTTAAATCCTACTTTCTGTATTTAATAAAATCATTTTTTACTTATTAATTAACTCAGAGTATGTATTAATATCTGGGGGAGCAAACAACTGTGCATATCTCTCTATCAGTGTTTTAGAGGGTGAACAATTTATGAGTTTACCCTGTATAACCTTTATACAGGGTAAAATGGATTTAGTTGGGTTTAGACCCCACTGGGAGTTGGGCATCTGAGTGTTAAAGGTAGGAACACTTCTGTTAGCTGCTTTCAGGTAAACCTACAGCTTTGGGGCAAGTAATTCAGACCATAGGTCTTTGTTGGAGCAGACGGAAGTGTCTGGCTCAGCAAGACAAGGTGCTGGAGTCCTGAGCTGGCAGGGAAAGCAGGGGTAGAAGTAGTCTGGGCACATCAGGTGGCAGCTCCCAGGGGGTTTCTGTAATCCAAAACATCACAGGTAGTTAATTAAAAAATTCCTTATGTACCGTATGTGTTGCGGAACAATTTGAACCTCGACAGAAATTAAAATAGATATTGAAGTACCTGTCACAACCATCATGCACAGGAGGGAGAATATCTTGCAAAATGTATGCTCTAAATTTTACTTTATATTACTTTGTTATGCTTTGGCAACATCAAGAAGCATTGGCCACATAGGCGTGTGCTGCACAATTCATTAGGGTGTGGACCCAGAGAATTTTTTTAATTTTTTTTTTTTTTTTTAAAGGTGAACATTTATTGAATACTCAATCATAAAGGACATTATTTTTATTCATCAACAAACTAAAGAAAATAAAACTTAATAAAACTTTTTTTTAAAATTAACATCTAAACTTTACTTAAAAATGAGACACAAAATAAATTTTTTGCTGTAGTGATAACTAGATGTATACAAAGATACAGTCAATTTTCATGATATTTATCTTTAACCAGATAATGAGCTAACCCAAACTGACCAAAACAGATTAAGGTTTCTTCATCTTCCCATCCTAGAGAATGAGATGTCGCTCATCAGGTGTTATGGACTTCCTCAATCACATCATTGTAATTAACTGACAAAGCCAATTCTTGTTCAATGTACAAAATCATGAGTGAGTTGAGGCGCTGTTGGGACATGGTACTTCTTAGTTTATTTTTTACATGTGCTAGTTTCGAAAAGGCTTTTTCACATGAACAGCGTGTCTGCTCCTTTTCTTATCTTAACAACAAAACGATCCATATTTTAAAATTAAAAGGAGGTATCATACGATTGAATTAAAACATAAAGCCACAGGCTTGTTATGCTATTTCAGTAGCGTACAAGCGACAAAGATTACAAACACTGTAGACACTGTGCTGGGCATGCCTGACACGGCTGCTTATATAGGTCAAAGAATTTTCTAGAATAGTAGTCGGAGTGGAGGGGAGGACCAATGGTAATGCAGCGCCGCAGTAGTGGGGACGCATGCTGCGGGCAAACGCGGGCTTTCTATATAGAGTGTGTCATGCAATTAAATTAAAACGCAAAGCCACTTTTTTTTGAGACATTAGGGCAGGCGTGGGCAAACTTTTTGGCCAGAGGGCCATTGAGGCTCCAAAATTGTATGACGGGTCAGTTAGGGAAGGCTGTGCCTCCCCAAACAGCCTGGCCTTGCCCCCATCCGACCCTCAGCAGCTTCTTGCCCCTTGACTGCCCCCTTCAGAATCTGCAACTCATCCTGCTCCTTGTCCCCTGACTGCCCCCACGAGAGCCCTCCCCCAGCTACCACCCCGGGACTCCACCCCCAGGGCCAGGTTTAGGCCGATTACCCCGAATTGGGCCCCAGGCCTAAGAAGGCCCCGCGCCCGCGCCTAAGAGGGCCCTGCACCCAAAAGAAGAGTGCCTAACTTCGACGCCTTTTTAATTTTTACCCACCCGGCGGCAGTCTAGGTCTTCAGCGGCACTTCGGTGGTGGGTCCTTCACTCGCTCTGGGTCTTCAGCGGCATTTCGGAGGCGGGTCCTTCAGTGCCACAGAAGACCTGGAGTGAGTGAAAGACCCACCGCTGAAGTGCCCCCGAAGACCCAGACTGCTACTGGGTATTTGAATTGGGCCCCGCACTTCCTAAAGCTGGCCTTGCCCACCCCTCACCAACCCCCTCTGCTCCCTGTCCCATGACTGCCCTGACCCCTATCCACTGCCCCGCCAAGTCCTGACATACCCCTGGAACGCCCATGATCCAACCCCCCATTCGTACCCTGACCGCCCCCCCCAAACCTCTGCCCCATCCAACCCCCTCCACTCCCTGTCCCCTGACTGTCCTTGGGACTCCCTGCCCCTTATCCAACCCCCCTGGGCACGGCCCCTTACCATGCCGCTTACCCCCGCCTTCTCCCTCTCCCAGATCCTCAGCGAGCTGCGTCCAGAAGCGGCCCTGGACAACACTGCAGCAGCATGGCTCCGATGGGACCTGAGATCCTGCCGCTCGGCCCGCTGGAGCTTGCAGCTCCATCCCCTTACCCCACGACTCTGAGCAGGAGGAGCTCAGGTCCCGCTGGAGCCATGCCACTGCAGCACTGTCCAGGGCTGCTCCTGGATGCGGCATGCTGAGGCACTAGGGGATGAGGGAAGGTGGAGGCGGAGGCGGGGCTGGGGCGGAGCCTCAGACATTCTCGTGGGGGCCCCTGTGGGCCCGGGGCAAATTGCCCCAGATGCCCCGCCCCCCCCAGGGGTCCCTGGACCAAATTACCATAATAGTCTCTTCTGGCCTCCAGATTTATGAAATAAGTAATGATATTCTAAAACCTCACATTTTCACATTTTTGTGCATTAGAGAAATTTGAACCAATATAACTAATGACACCACTACTATTGCATCATAATTAGTGCAACATCCTTCTCTCTGGCCCTCACAAATGCAATTTTGCCCTGCTGTGCTGATGTAACATGGGCATACATTGCTGCAATTTAATCCTACATCACATCAATGTAGTTTACACCATTAGGTTTTGTGGAAACAGATAGTGGTTTCTGCAAACCAGAAAACCTTCACTGGGAAGTGAATGCTTGATAAATGAAAAGTAATCATATTGGAAGACTTAATGGCTGCCCTGCTGGTGCAGAACAAGGTGGCAAAATGAATGGTGATGGAGCTGAGGGTCCCCTCTTTACCTAACCTTGAAGGAAAACATAAAATTTCTCTATAAATGATTTTGAAGTTAAGAGCTGGCTCATTCTCTACTCTTTTAAACAAGGACAGAGTTCTTGCCTTTTCCTAACACAATCTGAATGCTTGGCCCACAGCTCAAGGACTTGTCATTTGAAGTAGTTTTGATTGATCTAACTAAAACAAATACACTTTTCTGACAAAGTGTTAATAAACCCTCTCTGGCGTTACTGAGAGCTTCTTTCAAGATCTGACTGGTTTCTTTTTTTTTGAAGTGATGAAATTTGTGGAGAACTGTTATGAGGTTCTAATTGAATTTCACAGAATTAGCCCTGGTGCGACCCAAAATTGAAAAAAAAAATCCTCAAAGCTATTCTCTGTGGAATCAGTGATTAAAAATGCTAAATGAGAAAGAGATTTATGAACCAGAAATAATCAACAACTACAGGTAATGAAGACTTTTAAGATAAGTTAATGTTGATAACGTCTATAGGACATTTGGAGGGGGGAAAGTGGTAGGCAGATGAAAAAGATTCATGGCAACAGAAAAGTGTTTATTAAAACACCTTTTAAGAAACCCTAGGAAATAACAAAAGCTGTCTTTAAAGGATTCTATTAAAATAAAGCCTAGATGAATTAGATAATTTTGCCACCTGCAGCTTTAAGAGAACTTTTTTCTTAGTTCTTACTGCAAGCTTTAATTCACTTCTGGAGAACTTTAATTCATACTAACAGTCATCAGTACATGATGGCTGGTGAATAGTGGGTTGGGCAAATCCCATTTACAAAAACTTAGTGAGGCCTGGAGTATGGAAATCCAGTTTAATCTAGAGTAGAGTGAAATTACTTGTGTAAATTGGATAAGCAGCTAGATGATAAGGCAAGGATTATATTGGCCTCTGAGTGAGAGTGCACATCAGCTGATTGAGTCAAGGACTTGATCTTGAGCTCATCATTGAAGACAATGGTAAAACTCCCACTGAATTTAATGGTGCAGGATCAGAGCCAAGTTTGTAATTTAGATGTTTTGTTAAACAAGCACAGTGTTAGACAATCACATACCAGCAGGGGAGTAGGATGCTTCCCTTCCACTCCTTCCCCCACCTCCTCCCCCTGCATCCAATCAACTCTTTTAGATTTTGACCTCTCTACCATCATCCAGGCCTTTTTGACTTCAAGATAGAGTGAAGGACTTTATCTTAAATCAACTTGACAACTCAGTTTGGTGCAGAGATTGATGGCTTGCTTGTTAAGAGGTGTATCTCACTATGAGCACATGAAACCAGAGTGCCAGAATCTGCACTGGTTGCCTGTTGGTCTCTGAACGGAGGTTGAGGTATTTGGTTTTGATCTATACAAACCTCAAATGGCCTGGGACCTACCTAGCTGAGAATCTGCCTCTCTTCCTGTACAACGCTGCTGCAGCTGAGATTGGGGAGCTCTCAAAATGGAGCTCCTTTGGTATATAAGACAAGATGCTGTTGGTGAGGGGACCCTTTGATGTTGAATTTGGTTCCCCCTTCTCAATACTAATTGCCTTGACCTTCACAGCACACTGCAAAGCCCTTCTAAATGGGCAGGTGCCTGAGGAGGGCTGAGGTGTGTGGTGGGGATGGGGTGCAAGAATGGATTTTTATTTTCGGGGACTACATTTTTGTAGGAGCTGAGGTGGGCAATTCTCAGTTTTTTGAATGTCTTTTTTTTGCAGACAACAGCTGTTAGTTTGCTATTGTTGTTTGTGTCTCTGCTGGACTGTGTTATTAACTGCTTATCAAGGTCACCTAGCACCTGAGACCCGCATCCTCTTATATTTTATATGTTGAAATGAATATAATAATACTCAATAACATTCGGATAATGCTCTTTTTAAAAACCATTATTTCATTCAAGCTTAATCCTGCCTCAAAGTTTTCCACCTCAGTAGCCACAGGCTATATCCACTTGTCATCTCAGCTTGCAGTCCTGATGGCTGATCCCAGCAAGTCAGGACCCGGAAAGGCAGAGGTAAGCTCGATTCACTTTTGGCAGCCATAGCCTCAATTTTTAAGCCTCTCCTCCCCTCACTCCCTCGCCCTCGCAGCTATGTAGCACCAATGCCCAGGCAGTGAAGAATACATGAAAGTAAACCTCTGGCTGGACAAACAGTAGTCGTGCTTGTCTTGTCTGACAGTTTGCTTATTTTTTCCCCTACACTTCACAATAGTTACATCCAATCTTAAGAATTCTTTGAAGTCATTTGAGATACATGCTCTATTTTAAAAGATGGCATTACAAATCACAATTCAGCACCAATGAATCAAGATGCAAACAGTGAATGTATAACTGCTTACATTCTTCACATAATAAATCTGAAAGACTTAGGACTTAGGCGTTTAATTGTCATTTAACGAAACCAAGGAAGTAAATCTGATTTGAAATAATTAATGAAAGAACAATGAATTAAAATACTTATTGACATTTAGGAAGTATGCTAATTGATAGTTAATTTTCTCTATATATTTTTTCCATGTCAATTAGATACCCATATTTTAAAAATATATTAATTTTACATTTTTTGTTGATGCAATTTTGAGGATATTATGATAGCAACTGACTTTTCTTGTTGAATGGATTAAATCATAAAAAGGGTCCTTGTAGCAGTCAATTGATTCTTACTGTACAATAAAAGCCTTTTAACTGAAGTGGAAATTAAATACTTGTTTGCATCACATATTACAAAGCATTAACTATACAAAATAGGCTGCATTATAGACTCACAATGTGGAATTCAAAATAGGCAGTTTCAGACCATGTTAAATATCATTGGAAACCTTCTAAAATAAGACATGGGAAATAGTTTACACTTCAGCAATTATTTGACAAGAACTGGTGACTAGCAGCAAACCTATGAAAACAGACTTGGGGGATGACTAGGAGGCTTGATTCACCATTGTGTTACTCCAGTTTTATGCTACTGTAACTTCACCAAAATCAGTGGAATTACATTGGAATAAAGCTCGAATTGTGAATCAGGCTCTAAAATATGATTGGTCACTGAGATTTGCTACTCCCTACCACTATTTATTCAATTAAATATAACACACACAGCATCATTTCCTCACAATATCAATGCAATTTACTTTAAGTGTTTTGTCTGCATTTTCAGAATCACTGCATACATTTTCTGCCACATCTATAGGGTGAAAGATTTATTGGACTCCTTCCTTCTCAGCAGAACTAAAAGTAAACTTATCTTTCATGATTATTTTTATGTAGTGAAATGTGTGAGTTGAACAACAGGACTTCTGAGATTCTGGACCACATGAACTGCCATTTAATGAATTATTTTTCAAAGCTTACTTTCCAGATTGAAGTCTTTGATTGCTCATATTTTTAACTGAAGTTCAGATTCTCATAATAGAATCATAGAAGATTAGGGTTGGAAGAGACCTCAGGAGGTCATCTAGTCCAACCCCCTGCTCAAAGCAAGACCAACACCAACTAAATCATCACAGCCAAGGCTTTGTCAAGTTGGGCCTTAATAACCTCTAAGCATGGCAATTCCACCACCTTCCTAGGTAACACATTCCAGTGCCTCACCAACCTCCTATTGAAATAGTGTTTCCTAATATCCAACCTAAACTTCCCCCACTGATTGTGTACTTCCATTTCCAAATGAGGTGTGCAGTTGACTGGTCAGTTCATTACTTCAATGTTCATGACTCTAAGGTTCTACTTTACTTTTCTTATCTTTCAGAAGATAACTGAATATTGGTGGCATCATAGCAGAATTTTCAGGAGCCTTCCTGAAACATCACTAGCTTCAAACACTCAGCAGCTGATCTCAAAGTGATTTGCCATACACTATCCTCTCCTTGCTTGTAGTCACCTGCTATAATGATCCACCATCATCCCTTCCATGATAGAAATAACCTATCTGACCTATACCTCTGCCACGGCAACTTGAGCCCATTGCTCCTTGTTCTGTCATCTGACACCACTCAGAACAGCTGAGCTCCATCCTCTTTGGAACCCCCATTCAGGTAGTTGAAGGCTGCTATCAAATCCCCCCTCACTCTTCTCTTCTACAAACAAGCCCATTTCCCTCAGCCTCTCCTTGTAAATCATGTGCCCCAGCCCCCCGATAATTTTTGTTGCCCTCTACTGTACTCTCTCCAATTTGTCCACATCCTTTCTGTAGTGGGGGGCTCAAAACTGGATGCAATACTCCAGGGGTGGCCTCACCAGTGCTGAATAGAGGGAAATAATCACTTCCCTCGATCTGTTGGCAATGTTCTTACTAATGTAGCCCAATATACTGTTAGCCGTCTTGGCAACAAGGGTACACTGCTGACTCATATCCAGCTTCTCATCCACTATAATTCCCAAGTCCTTTTCTGCAGAACTGCTGTTTAGCCAATCGGTCTCCAGTCTGTAGCCGTGCATGGGATTCTTCTATCCTAAGGGCAGGACTCTTCACTTTTCCTTCTTGAACCTCATCAGATTTCTTTTGGCCCAATCCTCCAATTTGTCTAGGTCACTCTGGACCCTCTCCCTGCCCTCCAGCATATCTACCTCTCCCCCGCAGTCTAGTGTCATCTGCAAACTTACTGAGGGTGCAATCTATCCCATCATCCAGGTCATTAATAAAGATGTTGGTCTCAGGACTGACCCCAACCGGGGCACTCCACTTGATACCAGCTGCTAGGGTGACCAGACGTCCTGACTTTGTCAGGACTGTCCCGATATTTACTTGTTTGTCCCGAGTCCCGATGGATGTTCGCCTTTTTTTTAAATTAGAGCTAATAAATTACTTATTATCGAGGGTTAAATATTTCCCATGGGTCTTGGTTGTACTTGGTGGGGTGTAATTTTTGGGATACAACATATTTCCCTCACACACCTGCTGAGCTCTGATGTGTGAGGGCAAAGTTATGGCTCCACCTACTCACCACCCAGTTCCCCTGGGGAGAGAGAGATCTAAGGCACAGAACTCCTCTGAGCTCATGGCTGCAATCATAGCCATCCTTTACATAAGCTGCACAAAGGGTGGGAAGTGTCCTTATGCCTCTGTGCAGTCACACAAGGCCGGGCCACAATATAGATCAAATATTTTAACAAACTGCATAATTCTTCCTTTAAAGCATATAATATGTATGAGGTTTCCAGTCATGTGCAAATAGATGTAAATTCAATATTTAAGTTTTAATCTTTTTTGTTATCTTAGATTAGTTCAATTGTGAACAAAATACGTTTCAAAACTATACCAACCACAAGTTCAATATGTCTCCCATTTCAGTAACTTCTTGGTGTATTGAGGGCCTTATCCCCAGCCTTTCCTCAGATGAGCAATCTTTGGTCACAGTGAGTCTATGGCATCACTCATATTGGTATGAATTACTCACATTGAGTCAGGGTTGCAGCATCCTCCAACCCTTACAAATTAGCATGTTCCTGAATTTACGTGTTTGCTCTATTGAAATGTAAAGCTAAATTATTCTAGAGGAAATAAGATAGCAAATTTCTCTGAAAAGAAGTGTATTGTTTTAGAATGAATTCTGATAACTGTGAATAATAATACCCTTGTTCATTGGAAGAGGTAGATATAGTGTATGCTTCATAATGCAAACTCTGGTATCAAAGGTGATTTAAATAGGATCATCCAGCAGCTGATAACCTCACAGGTAAGATTAGCTGCTGTTAAAACTGCAACTAATATCCAACTTGCACTTTCTTTTTGTGCTTTTACAATGAAAATGGTTCATTTGTTTTCCCAGATCAGAAATGTTGACGGAAATTCTGTCAAATTCATCCCCTTCCAGACAGCTTCACAAAACAAGGTGAAAGAATGTTTATGCAAACACCACTGAAAATGTAATTATGACATTGTTCATTTGAGAAAGAGTATATGGCATGAATTAGAGAATTTAAAAGGATGTAAATGCAAATTCTAACAAAAATAATAGCAATGAATGTAATGTTTGATGAACATTTATCAGAATATCAGCTATTGGATTATTTTCTAGAAAATAAAATAAAATAGCAGTGTTATTCAGATTAGGAAAATTGTGACTGTGCATGCAGGGTTACTGTTTCTGACGTCAAGTTCTACCCTTGGTATGTTTCTGACTCATACTAAAAGGTGGTGGAAACCCAAGGGGTATCTGAGGACAGAATCTGCATAGCATTTTAAATAAGCACTGTGTATTAAAAAATCATAGAAATGTAGGGCTGGAAGTAGGGGTGAAAGTAACTTAAAGGATTTACCAGTATGTCGGAGTCCTGAGCGGGGCAGTAGCCTCAACCAGAAGAGGTGTGGTCTCATCTGGAAGGGGTGGGTCTTTCAAGATTTAAAGGCCCTGGAGCTCCGGCTGTGGCTGGGAGCCCCAGAACCTTTAAATCATTCTGGAACTACCTGCTACAGAGGCGTATGGGGCCCCAGAGCTCAGGGGCGCATTAAAGTGCCCGGGGCTCCAGCCGCCGCGGAGCTCCGGGCCCTTTAAATCACCTTGGGTGCCTGGCTGCTGCAGTTCCAGTAGGGATTTAAAGGGCCCGAGACTCCCCGCAGCGGCTGGAGCTCCGGGCCCTTTAAATTCCTGCCCGAGCCCAGCTGCCGGAGCTATGGTGGTGCTTTAAAGGGCCCAGGGCTCCCAGCAGTGGCTGGAGCACACGGGCCCTTTAAAGCACCACCAGAGCCCAGCTGCTGGAGATCCAGTGGGGATTGAAAGGGTCTGGGGCTTCCTGCAGTGGCAGGAGCACCAGGTCCTTTAAAACCCCACCTAAGCCGGGCTGCCAGAGCTTGGCTGTGCTTTAAAGGGCCCAGGGCTCCCCGCAGCAGCTGGAGCCCTGGGCCCTTTAAATCCCCGCAATGGAAGCTGGTCCAGTCCGGCATGGTGTACTGGCTCTTGCCGGTACACCGGACCATACCGGATCAGCATACTTTCGTCTCTGGCAAGATGTCGTCAAGTCCAGCCTCCTATGCTGGGACAGGATCAAGTAAAACTAGACCATCCCTGACACATGTTTGTCCAACCTGTTCTTAAAAACCTCCGATAATGGGAATTCCACAACTTCCCTTGGAATCCTATTCCAGAACTTAAATACCCTTACATCTAACCTAAATCTCACTTTAAGATTAAGCCCATTACATCTTGTCCTACCTTCAGTGGACATGAAGAAAAATTGATCACCTTCCTCTTTACAGCTTGTTGCGGGGCAGGTATATCCCATCATCCCTGGGCGGGGGGGGGCACTATGGCCATTCAACCAAGTCCAAAGGACTGCTTCTCTTCTCAGGGTGGTATAGCCTAATGGATAGGGTCAGGTGGGCTGTCCTTAGGTTCAGGACCGTCGGGTTTAGTGAGCAGAGTCAATAGGACTTCAGTGCAGGGGGGTACAACCTAATGGCTAGAATCTTTGGGACTAAGCCAGCGTGGCCTACCGACCAGAGTCAATGGGGCTGTCTCTCTGTGCAGGGCAGTATAGCCTAGCAGCCAGAGTCAGTAGGACCACCCAGCAGGGCAGGACAGTGTGGCTTAGGAGCCGAAGTTAATAGAACTACCCTTCTGAGCAGAGAAGTATGGCCTAGAGGCCAGGCAGAGCGAGGACCGCCACCCAGGGGTGGGTGGCTGCTGGGGAAGGGATACCCAGACCCTTCCTTCTCCACAGGGTCCCAGCCCAGGGCCCTGTCAGCGGCGAGTGTATCTTCCACTGGGTCAGCAGGGATACCTCCAAAATATACTGACTCTATACCTAGGTTCACAACTGGATCAAAGTCTGGTTCCCCTGGGCTACTTCCTACCCTGTCGTCCTGCTTTGTAGTCCATGGGTCCTCTGGTCCTCTGAGTAATCAGCAGCCAAAGTTCCCAATGACTCCTTCCCCTTGTGAACATCTGCAGACAGCCAGGTATTCACATGGCTGTTGGTGGGCCTGGCCTCTGTGGTCTGGGTCTCTGATAGCTCCCAGGCAGGAGCTTGCAACACACATCCACTCTCCTTCTTGGTCAGGCCAGACTGAGCTGAGCCATTCCCTTTTATACTGTGGTTCCAGCTGGTGCATGCCTACCGGGGATGAGGGGCATAGCTTCCTCAGCCCACAGTATAGGGTTAACCTCTTCCCACTTAACACACTTAAAGTCACCTTCACCAAACCAGGACACTCCAGCAGAAAAGTAGATCACAACATGGAATGAGCCATCCAAATATCCTGAGAGAACCTGCTTCAGTATAGAAATAAAAACCCCTTCGATCACACACTCTAGTTGCCACCTACAACCCCACACTGGAACCCAAACAACTACAACCCACACTCAACGAGGACCCCATTGTGAAAGAAATCTTTCCTGAACCTCCTCTTCTGGCCTTCAAACAACCCCCCACAACCTCTCCAAATCCATCATCAGAAGTAAGTGCCCCAGGACATGCCAACTGAAAGCAGCACCAGACTTTGCCGAAACAATGGATGCAAAATCAGCAGAAAAATCTCTACTGCTACAATGACCAGCACCTCCCACAACACGCTTTTCAAGATCCATGGATCCTACACATGCCTATCATAATATGTGGTGTACTTGATCCAGTGCACTAAATTCCTGAACAACTATGAGTGTGAAACTAGATAATCACTACTCTCTCAAATGCACTCACACAGGCAAATGACAAAACACTAGAACTCCACGTTGCCTGTGAATTAATACTTTTCACAGAACAATCACTCTATATCTGACTTATCAGTCCTCATCTTCAAAGGAAACCTTCACAACATTCAAAAGATGAGCCCAGAAGCTTTCATACAGGAGTTATACTAACTGCAGCGGCTTTATGCCAATGTAAATTGAATTGGCCAAAGTCTGCAGTGTAGACATGGCCTCAGAAAGGGAAATGATTTTCCTCAAAGTAGATTTAACTCTATGTGTTCCCAAATATGATGTGTTATGGTCACTTACACATGCAGTTACCAGAGTTTTGCACTTCCATGGTAACTGCACACACAAATTAGACACAATTGCGCACACAGATTACATATGCTACTGTACACTTAATTTGATTTAAAGTCAGACCCTTCACTCTTCAGGTCCAATTGCAATTGACCATTGTGCGCTAAAATTCCTAAAGTATTCAGTAAGCTGCTCATTAATTAAACAAATTCAAGTTTGACCTATGTGAAATGTTGTAAAGAATGTAGAAAAGATATGTTACAAGGAGGGCAGTTTTGTTTATATCCTATTATGCCACACTTGTAAGCATTAAATTAGTAGTGCTGGGTATTGCTTCTGGATGTCTTGTTCTCTAGCTTACTCCCGTTTCAAAATGTTGTTGTAAATGGAAAGAAAAATGTGTCTGAAATGAATGATATATTTAAAGAAATAATATACTCAGCAGTGGTTGTCTCACATTATTACATGCTCTCAGTATTTTTCTCTCAGATATGTCTCCATTATTGCGCTTGGTGTAAACATCTGCTTCCACCCAGTAGCTAATGAAGGAAGTACTGCTTAATGCAGAATTCTGATGAACATTCACATTTGTGTTCAGAGTATAAGTTAACTTTGATTTATTTTTATTACTAGGCATTGAGAAGTTACTATGCAATTACCATGTTCACTAGTAAGTCAGAAGTGGCAGGCTGAGGCACTGACAAGTCTTTTTAGGTTTTCTTTCAAGTTTCTGAGAAGTGAACATGTAAAGGGTTGCAAAACATTACTTTTTTTCTGTTGCAATTACAGGGGTAGCTGCATCTCTGTCCCCTTCCTCTGAGTGCACTCCCTCAGGTGTCATGCCTTTACCTATCCTGTGGCAGAATTCTGCAATTCTCCCACAATTCTCCGAAGCCTATAATCCACTGTGGATCAATTATGCACACCCAAGATTAGGAGCAGAGACCTGAACCTGGGTCTCATACATTGCAGGTGAGTGCTCTAACAAGTGGGATATTGCCTATAATGGGTGGGTCTCACTCTCTCATTGTTTATGAAAAATTTTGAAAGGTCTTGAGTTCATCCTAATATGGAAGAGGAAATATTTGTGAAATCTTTAAAATTTTCATGGGAAATTTTCACAGGGTGATGAGCTCTACCATAGGTGCAACCACTGGGAGATGAAGGCAACATATCCCCTAATTCCCAGCTTTTTACAGTCATATTTATATTACTGTTAATGACAATACAGGTCTTCTGCATTCCTTTCCTTGTTCCCTCACACCAGCTTTATTCAGCACTGGTCCCAGTAGAGATGGAATGAAACCAGTTCATGCTGATAATCGAAGCATGAATAAGAAAATGTTGGTGTGCCTATGGGACATGGGATAAACTTTCCTGGACAGACTTTCACTTCCCTAGAAAGTGCCATAAATTCTCTAACAGAGGTCTAAAGAAATTGCCAGCTTTTGATTTCCATATTCAGGGTTATGCCTTGTTTATTCAACAATGTGGAAGGCTATCAAATTATTTTTATATGGTTTGTACTGACTTTGTACTATGAGATCTTTATATTAAAAGTCCCCCTCCCTTTAAATGTCTGGAATAACTGACGTTATCTTAAGGTATTTTCATAAAATAATATACATGTGATTTGTGTAAGAATTTCAAGATGTATGGTGCTTATTTGGAAAACTTATATCTAAATGGCAGGGAGCATGCACTACTGTTTATATCAATTAATGGTTCCCTGAAGTATGGTTCATTAACCAGGAGTTTCTTCAAGGGTTAGAAATAAAATATATGACTCTTTGAAGACACAAGTGCATTATAAATCTAGTGAGTAGCAGCTAAATTTTCTAAATTATTCAAATCAAATTGAAAAGCCATTTAATAAAGAAAGACAACTTTAAGATAATTTTTTATTCAGCATTTACAGGCAAACAATTAATGAAGGTAACTGTGATCTTACACTGTATATAGCAACTGCCAAGATTTTCGGATGGGAAGGATCTTGTTGTTTTGGCATCAGATTGTAACTGACAAGATATGGGTTCAATTTCTGGCTCTCCCACAGACTCCCTGTGTGATCATGGGGCCAATCATGTCCTTTTTCTTCACCTCTGTTCTCCATCTGTAAAATGAAGATATTAATGCTTCCTTTGCCTGCTTGTTTAGAATATAAGTTCTCTGGCACAAAGATTGTCTGCTATTATATGTATGCACAATGGGGCCCAGATCTCAGGTTGGGCCACTAGACACTATCAAAGCACAAATAATAAATAAATACTAATGACAATTAAGGATACAGTCAGGGATGATAATAGATATTGATTGCTTTAATAAAATAAACTTTCCTGTTTCTCTCATAATTTTTATTAGTTTATATTATGCTATATTGCAATATATAGGATGGTCTGGAATTTGCATGGATTGTTCAACATTTTATTCAGAGTTGATCCAGAACAGAAGCTTTACTTCAAAGTTCCATAGCCTGGAACTGAAACTCTTCATGTAACACCGTACTGCGCAATCAGGTTGCCCTCCAGAGTGCTTTATCTATTTAATATATTTATTTTCTGATGTTTTTTCAGAATTCAGATAACTTCATTGTGGAACACAACATGTCTTATTATAATCTGCAGTCAAAACCAAACAGGGTGTTTTCAAATTTATCTTCTGTATTTCTTCCTAGAAATAGCTGGCTATTTATTTAAGTCCTTAGAGGAAACACACAGTATAATGGGTGAAATGACAAAATTAATTAAGAGAAATGTTGGTTCATGCTTCCATAGGAAAAAATATATCTTCAGTAATTTTTAGTAACCTATTCAGGATTTTATTTGAAAAAGGATAAGCACACTATCTTGAATGTGCATACCAAATTAAATATGATTAAATTGTATACATACATTAATTAAACATTTGGAAATTGAATTTAGCAATGGATCACTGGCTCTAAACTACAGAATTCTACCTTGGGCTAAATTAAAAGTAACCATTTGGTGTTTTGACATCTCATTAGTAAAACTTGCTTCACCACACACTAGTATGGCTGAATGCTAAAAAAGAGTGAATGTTAAAATCTGTGTAAAGGATTTGCTGTAAATATTGTAGTTACAGACATAATTTTGATGGGATAATGCTGATGGAAATTGTGTTCAGAACATCATTACTAGATTTGTAGATTACTGGACAGAAGATTAAAAGTAGCTGCACTTTGGCTAAATATTAAGGACTATTTTGAATTTTCATATTCTGTCTGAGAAGTACTGACATGTCCTTTTTTGTATTAGCAATACACAAACTATTGGCATTTCTCAGCATTTCGACATGGAAAAAGAAAGGAAGAATGTAAGAAGATTAAAGAGAAGGAAAAACTATATGCTGACTTACAATATTTCCTCCTATATTCTATTTTCATTTCTCTTTTTCCATGGATCCATTACAGTAAACATTTGGAAAAAAGTAATTAATGTTGATGCTGCTATTTGCTATCGTAAGTTATTAATAATAAGCATCAGGCATAGATTCAGTTTCAGTGTACCAACTCACAATTCCACATGTGACTTGGGAGCACGGAAAGGGAGATTAAAGACATTGGAAAACCCTAAATTAAAAAAAAGCAAATGATTAGGAACAACACAATCAAGTTCTCTTCCTTTTCTTTGCATTTATGTATCTTGAAGTGACTTCCCATCAATGTGTGCTCATATAGAGAACCAGATTCTTGCCTTTCCAATTACCAACTCCCCTCCATTGTCCTCTTCACTTCTAAATTCATTTACATTAGCCTTAAGTTCATCTCTTGTCACTCCATTCATAATCCCTTACCTTCTTTCTTCTGTCTTCTCTGTTTCACTGAAACTGCATTTATAACTGTCTCTAATAATTCCTTTATGACCAAGTCTTACAGTTTCCTTATGCACCTTGACTTATGAGCTGCTTTTCACACAGCTGATCATATTGTCATTTCTTGACTTTCATACCTTTGTCCTTTCTTGATTCTCCTTCTAATCTGGCATTCCTTTAGCTTTTCTATTCCTTTTTCTAGTTGTCAATGAGGATCCTCACAGATCTCTTTCCTAGGCCTCATTCTGTTCTCTCTAAATCCCCACTTTGTGCAGACTCCTGTGTTCACATTGATTCCATTGTGATACTGGTGACCTTGGTGTCTACTCCTGACTTGTCTCCCTTCATCCAATCCTGAGTTTCAGTCACTGTCTCTGGCACCTCCTCCTGGATGCATTACATTAAGCATAACATTGGTCCAACAGCTATACACTATGATCAGTAAGAAGTCAGTAATATTGATAATCAGATTGCATTATATGCTTGTGATGCCTCACATTTTGCCTATGATGCCCCCAAAATCTTCTTTTTCAGTATATTGAAACTGTTTAATATTTTTTGGCATTTTGTAGATCCAAAGTTGTTATAATTAAAACAGGCACTCTCCCTTAGGGCCTTACTTTAGGCAATTTCTATTGGGCTTCCATTTCACCTAGATATCTTGGAGTACATGTAGCCATAAATTTAAATCCTCCCATTGCAGCAGTTCAGTTTAGAAAAAAAGTGTTACATTACCAAAAAAACTAGCTTTTCATATTTTTTCTCAGATAAACATCACTAAGAGGAAACTTCACCTCCACGTTATCTTTTCCAAGTTTTTCCAATTAAATTTCTCATAAAATTGATATATTGTTAATTGAACATGCATAGATATAAAATTAAAGTTGATCAGCTTTATAAAAAAATAGTAAAGAGTGGTTTGGTGTTTCCATACTGAACCTACAATTTAATTGCACAACTGAGTCTACTTGCTGATTAATGCCAAAATGACCCCAATAACACTGAATCTCTTTGGAACAATCATATATCTTCATATCCAGAGGTCAAATTATCCAAAAAAGGTAATGTTACTCTCCCAAGTTCCACTCACAAAATAACCCTTTGCCTATGTGATTGCCAAAATCAGAGGCTAATCATAGTATATTGTTGTGTAGCTCTTTAATCTCCTTAAAATTGGCCATACCTTGGTGGAGTTTGCATATAACAAGAGGCTTTGCTAAACTCCTTAGGTTTGATTTCTTAATTGAGGCAGAAAAACAAGGGGGGTATCTCCTAAATTCCACCCTCTTCTGGCTCCAAAATGAGACATCATTCAGGAAACTGTGCAGGTCTATGGACCTCCATCTCCTTTCTTACATGAGAAATTAAATGGTTAACAATGTTAACATTTAAATCACCATCACTGGGCATGTGGATTAACACTATATTGAGATGAATGTGGCACACCTCTCAGAGCTATTCCAGGCTCTTTGCAGACTCATCGCCACACTGGGTACAGTTTCCTTCATAACTGTAACAGCTGGAGACTTACATTTATTAAAAAGATGGGAGCTGAGATTCTGGAGAAGAAGGTAGTGCCACATAATGGTTATATGAGCCAGAGCTGCAAAAACTCTTAAATACCTTCCATTCCTGTCCATCATTTCCACCGAGATTCTCTTTGCATAAAAACTGGGAGCTCTGTGGTCTTACTAGATATGCACAGTTTTTTTAGAAGAATGTAGACAGGTATGGATACCTGTGATTAGTTGAGGACAGACTACAATTAGGCATAGTTTATAATAGACAATTTAATAGCATAATTAGACATCCCATTATTTTAAATGCTTACAAACTCATATTTTGTGGGACAATATTACTTAAATTATCAGATGCTGAACAAATTACAAAAATGTAAAATTTAATGTCTAACAATAAAGGCAGAGGATCTATGACATACTTGTAAAAGTTCAGGATCCTCCACATAAAAGATATATGGATAACTGGGAGCTAGATATTAAATTTCATGTGGATCCTCATTCTAAATTTTAGGAAAATGTTTGGAAATATACTACTAAATCATCTCTATGCACTAATCATCTGAATACCAAACATCAACTAAGGCACAGAATCTGCCATGTGACAGATTTCAGTTACCAATCTGCCTGAGGCATCAGGTGATCAGGCTGAGGCTAGAGGATATTTCAGGGGGGAGATGGAGGAGCACACCAAGGTCTAAATTTTAAAAGGTTATTAATAAAATAAAATAACAGCGAAGAGTGATGGGTGCTCCCCACATCAAACAGTGGAAGGAAGGAAGTGTTAGAGTCCCAAGCCCTGTCCCGCTTTCATACTCATACATGCTCTACTCGAGGCTGGCCAAGCCTGTATGTAATGTCAGAAGAAGAAGAGAGAGAAGGGTAGACTGCAGTTCTGTCCTGGGCCCAGGTCGTCCGGGATCTGCTGTAATCTCTGACTTGCTTTGGCTTTGGGAGGGTTTTTAAGTCATGGGGTTTTTTTGGGGGGTGTTTTTGTTCAGGGCCCTTTGTTCCTGGTGCTCTTTGTACCAGTCCAAACTGGCTTTCTGTGGTCTTCTTAGCTTTCCCCAAAACACACCGGCAGCCATAAGATGGTTATTTTTTCCTTGTTGACCTTGTTGTTTTGCTTCTTTTTACAGCCCCTGCAATTTGTTCAGCCACTCTCCTTTCTCACAGCTGGTCAGGGTGGGTGGAATCCCCCCCTTCTTTCTTGGCAGGTAGCAGAGTGTGTGCAATGGCCTTGGGCTGAAGTCAGCTCCTTATTTTCAAGTGTAGCTAAAACATCAAGTTAACCCATTCTTTTCTCCTTTCCTCCCCCTCCGGCCTTTTGTTGCCTGTAAAGAAACCTTTTGTTTCTCATTCATTCCTTTAACTCGTTAACCCTTCCCAAAATGCCTTGCAATGTTTGCAACAGTGTTAGCAACATACAATGCTAATCTGCCTCACCAGGGAACCCCTGAGGGAGGGGGCCACTGGCTTGTGACAGCCAAACCTCACATAGATTATATGAAAGGGACGAAACTGATTCTGGTTACTGCTGGCACTACACTTTTGCTATAGGCTCTTTCAAATATATGTTGTGAGACTGTGCAGTCACACAATTTTTTACAGAAATAGTGAACATTTCTACATAACTACAATTTCAGATTTTCCCATATTATTTCCATAGCCCGGCTGGAGGCTAATAGTTATGCTTCCACAAGAAAAAATGAATCTGTCTTCCATTTTTTTTTGGTAGCTGCAATAATTTCTATTGCTGTTCAATGGCATAATGCCCTAAGGGGCCAGATTTTCAGCCAGTATAAATTGACTTTAAGGCAGTTTTGCTATGCCAGATTACACAGTGAGATCTCACCTTATCTTCCTTCTGCTTTAATCAAACAAAGCCTAAGTATATGCTTAATTTTAAGCATGTGAATATGTGGGTAAGTGCTTTGCTGAATCAGTACTTCCATTTTCATAAGCTATTAGGCATTCTTAGACTGAAGACACAATGCTCAATTAAAGAACACGATATTTCTATGGTATCTTGAAACTGGGCTCTTTATTATTTTTATTGATGCAATACAATACATCATATGTAATACATATGTTATGTGAAATTCCAGAGTGAAAGGCTATCTACATATAAGGAAAAACAATAATATATGTCCCATTTTAAGAACATTTCATTATTTGGTCTTAACTATGGAGTTGCAAGCCGTGCCTCCATAATGCCTTGACATTAAAAAGTCTACTGTGGTTAGATCCTTATTAAGAATTTGAGGTATTTTGTTGCAACTTTTATTTTTGTCTGTCTCTGAATAGTTATTAAACACCATTTTCTTTGCATTTTATTTTTTATTTCCATTATTTACTTCCATATATAATAGGAATTTTTATACATGACTCTCTTTGATATTCCCTAGAAAAATATATTTTTAAAATTATTTATATTTTGACTATACACTTTTCTTGTCTCCCCTTGACCCTTTATATGTGGCTTGTCTTCTTACATTATAAGCTCTTCTGTGCAGGGACAATGGCTTCCTGTATGCAGAGACAGTGCCTAGCACATTGTAGGTGCTTTGGTAAAAGCAACTATTTAGTCCTTTGTTACAGAATTGTAAGGTTGGTATTTTTATTTAGATCGAATGCTTCAATCACTCTGCATGCAAAACTACCATTAACTAAATGGGCAGCTAGTCTTTAATATGACATGGGACATAAAGTTATACTGACATAAAGCCAACATGTAAGGTATCTTGGGGCATGCTGAAGCTTGGTGGGAAAGATGGGTGAGGCGTGGCCTAAACATACTGTATTCCATTGATCTCCAGCCAGTACAGCAGCCCCAAAGGTTTGTTACAAGCTGGCACAATTTAGAGTAGCTATGAAGTCTGATATTGCCATAAAAATTCCAGTATTACAAATATTATGAATGATAAAGCATGGTGTATCGATCCTTACGGAGGCTGATTAGATTTTCACCAGGCCGAACTTGGCTAGCTGTAACATTTAGCCTTGGCAATTGAACTTGTGTTAGGGGGTTTCAGACAGGTTTATTAATGTACTACAGAACTTCACAAGATTAAATGTGATTTAACTAAAGGACTAAAATATACATTTAAGTAGATAGTCACACACATTTTCTCACTGATTTTGTCTTATAGATACCATTATTTAAAGCAGGCATCACAAATTATATTATTTTAGACTTAGTCCTATGATTTCAGAATACCCAAGACCAAACTTCTATTTAAATTAAAATTCAATACTTTAGTCATCTACAGTCATCTACAGATGCAGGAACTTATTATGAACTGATTAACACTCTTAGATAAAATAAAAATCCAGTCTTCAATTATATAGGTTATAAAATACTCAGGAGCCAATAACACTTATTATGCTTCTTTTTACGCCTGCAGCTTTAGGGTGGATTTGGCAACATTTGTTAATTAAATCTTTCACCCATGAACTGGTGAAAGCTGGTGAAATCAAAGGTAAACTTTTAATTGTCATGAGTAAGAGTAATTAATAGTGATATATCAAGGAAGATTCTAAATCAGTGGTAATTGGAATGACAGGCAGGACTTTGCTCCAACACTTCATTAAACTTCTATTTTTATGGGGATTTCTTCACTTCCACTGGAATGAACAAGTCAGTATGCATGACTTATTCTGCAATGAACTTTGATGAATTTTTCTAAGTACATTAAAATGAGTTGCATATTCTGTTAATCCAAAGAAACTCCCTATACATGCTGCGATAAACCCTCTGATGCACATGTAAGAAGGCAGGATAATGGCCATGAAGGACAATCATATATATGTATATATAGATATATATTTTTGCTTGTCGATAATAACTCTGAACTGCCTACAGCATTCATGGTGCCTCTTAGAAGTCAGGTATTGTATTGAATTTGAAATTCTCTTATGCTGAGCAGGGAAGGAAAAAAAAATCAAACACTTTCTGAATTGGGCCCAAATATCCAAGGTTAATTTTCTGAGAAAGCTGCAGCAGCTAGATAAGGCCATCCCCTGCAAATTAGTTTTGCCTGCCTGGATTACAGCTAAATTTATGCAGCTTGCCTTATCCTTTCAGAAGCGTCTCTGAAGTGTCGTAATTAACTGGCACACATAAAGTGAGCAAATTTTCTGCTTGGTGGCAGCCATTTCTCATTTCATCTCAGTTCTAACCCAAATGGAAAGGTAGTTTCTTATTTTTACTGTTAAAAACCCCGCAATCCTCCAATACTTTACCATAAGTCTTTGAAAACAAACATAAAACAGCTTCAGAACAGAGTTTGGATTTTAAAGGAGCACAAATACTGCCAAGGCAACAGCGTGATAATTTTGCATAAAATTAAAATAAAGAAAATTAAAAGAGGGCTGTTTTTTTTTCTGATTTTTTGGCGTTCCCAAAATAGCAGTGTTCACGAGAAACATTTTTTCTCTCTCCTTCCGCTTTTCATTCAACGATCCATCCAAATTGTAGGTTAGAAAGCAGAACAGTGCTATTTCTTTGTATTATTATGACATATGTGTGCTCTTCTCTTGACATAATATCAGGCGTATTTCCTGTTTGTCTCCGAATACTGCCTTCTTCCTGTATATTGTGTTTACACATAGCAATGTTATATTTTTAGGATTTTTTTCTTTCAATTTCTCTTCCTTGCTGATCAAAACATTTTGTTTTGTTTTGTCATTTAGGAAGAAATAATTAAATAAAAAGTTAAAAACATTTAAACTCCCCATACATAAGATTGTTAAACACAGTATGATCTCCAGTGTAGATGGGGCCTTTAACAGCATCTCTCACAAAACCAGTCCCTGTCATTACCTTTTCTTTGTACTTCTGACTGATTTTCTTTATTTGTGATAGTTAATACTACAGTTGTTCCAGTAACAATTGGTGAATTTTGCTCTATTTCTGAATACATTATTCTTTGAATATTTGCCCCATTATTTGCGCAGTTTATGGAGTTTGTCAAATCATTTGGTTGTGTATTTTTCAAATAATTTATCTGACAAATTTCATTACAATTTTGTAATGAGATATTTGAGAAATATGTTTCCCATCCAGTTTTTAGACAATACACCAAAGGTATAGAAAGCCTTGAAGACATCACTGAGAATTTTTTTAGTCTTAGACATCCTGATCCTTCATGTATTTTCTAGTTATTCATTTAGGGTTCTTACAATCATAGTGTGTACTAAACTTCCTCCATTTAACTAGTCTAGCTTGGTAGAAAATGTTTACATAGTATTTTTGCTTCCTGAACATTGATATTAGAGCTCAGCTAGGAATTTTCTACAATCTATTTTCACCCAGGAGTTTTCAGCTATGTCAAATACAAAAGCTCTTACTCTGCCTGTAAGTACATCAACAAGTATGACACAGTGCGTTATGTGTCTAGAGCATACCCCGTACAGTAAATCTCCCAACAATTGAATAACTGCAGCAGGACTTTGCTCTCAGTCACACTGGATTAAATTCCGAGTAACTCCACTGACTTCAGTGGAATTGCTCAGGACCGACAGTCATGCAACGACTGATCAGAATGTGGCACTTGGTTTTTAATTGTAATTCTAAACATCTTCTTACAGCTGACAGTCATTTAATTGCTCTGATATGCCAGTGGGTGTATAGATACAAAAGAAGAGAGCGTTACATGAGCTCTCAGTGTTTTTGTTTGTTAAATCTCAAAGTGACAAAATTGCATGCTGTCAAATATTTTTTTTTTTTTGTCATGACAGTACTAAAATATCCCAGTCATTGAAAATGTCACCAGTGCTACACTATATAGAAGGTTGGAGTGTGAAAACAAGGGAAGTTGGACAGACATTTATATCATATGCAAACTGAAATCTTTCTTCAGAAGCTGAGTGCATCTGAACATAGCTGGGTCTGAAAAGAATCTGAGACCTAACTGGTGAAAAGCCTGATGAATAGAAGTTGAAATATTCATAAGAATTTAACAAGGATTAATTGTTCTTTTACCAGGAAACCCACCAGAAAACAATAGGAATTAATTTCAGTGTACTTTAGGATTAGAAACAATTAGCCAAAGGAACCTTAAAAAAGGAACTCAGGAATGATTGAGGTCATCAGTGCCTGTCTTCACCCCACACTCTTGACCCCACGGTAAATTGATTATGTGCAGGAGCCTAGCATACCACCCTTATGCTACAGGATTCTTTATTCATGTGAAAGAATATTTCTAGCTAATCTGGTCTTGCTAAAATCAATTAAATATATTCATCTGAATTACAGTGGCACAGTTTTTTACACTGATAAAGTTATGTTAAAGTCCTGCTTAACTGAGGTCTGTAATGTGGTCATACTGGTTCATTCGTAGACCAAGACAAGTATATTAGTAGGCCTGAGTGTCTGTCAGTGACACAAATGTTTAAAGAAGAAAGATTAACAATTTAAGATGGCGGGGACTGCATCGTGATGCGTGTTGATTACAGTGAGATTACTTTGCAGAGTAAAGTACTACTCAGTATTAACTGATTTTGGGCACTATGGAAATAAAGCCAAAATATTTAAGTAAAAGCTAACCTGTCAAAATTCTGAATTTTGAGCACTTTCATTTCATTTATTTTTCATTATACGGTAGCTAGTTGACCAACTGCCCACTCAGCTTTCACTGAAATCAACAGCATAAATTTCCATTTATTTCAGTTGGAGCAGGATCAGATCTAGTATCTTTGATGTGCACCTGAAAATATGTTGTGACTAAGGAACATTGCAGAAATTTCGGTGCCCAAATGGAAAGAACTTTGACCCACTTCTAATAAACTGCTCAAAAACATGGCAAATTTTGTGTTCTTATTTGTATGGTGATATTCAGACAGCTCTTCTAACTCACAGCTACCGTATTTCTTAGTGATGCTGAGATCTGAAATAAAATCAATAGAAATAAATCAAAAGATTTTGCTATTATTGTGGAGGCACTAGCTGCTAGTGAAAATTTTGGAAATCCACCCTCAATGTTTAGCTTCTGGAGTAAGGCTGGATAGATTATTGATAACAAATTATCTGTTTAATGAATTTTGATTCTTTTTGTTCACAAATAGTTAGGAAACAGACTGTGTTTTTCTCAAATGTATTCCTTATTCAAAGTTGTTCCATAAATAATTCTTGTGAATAATTTTTTGATCTGTATCTCATTCATGAATAGTTCAGTGTGATACTATGAATTTTGAGATGTGAAATTCAGGTTGGTTTGATTCTAAATATAAGTGGCATAGTATGGTTCTGTTCCCTGACTGGATGAGGTTAATACTGTAGAATCTGATTTCTGGCACAAATACTCCTGACCACAAAGTCTTTGAATATTCTGAAATATCTGCTTCAACAACACTGCCTCAGTAACCTTTCTTGCCAGTAAACACATTCAATAAGATATTGATGGAAAGCAAAGACAAACAGGAAACAAAGACACTCAAAGCAAATTCATTAAAAATAATCAGATAAGTATTAGTGGAAAATGATTTGCAGTATTCAGTCAGCTCTACTCCATACTTCTTTGTTGAGCAGAGATAATACAGAAGAAAATTCAGACAATCTGTGAAGCTAACCATAATTTAATGTTAAGCATGTAAAAAAAGCATATACCTGCTCAGACACTATGCATAGGGTGTTATCATAGTTTTAACCAACTATTACTAAGATATGTGACATATGTGATATTAATGTTAGTGGGAGTAACCTCAAATACATAATTTTTACCAAGATAAATGCACTAATAATATTTTAAATACATGTAGTGATAGAAACATAATGGCAGGCCCATAAGAACACTTTTAAATGGGTGGCACTCTGTGCTGAGTAGTATATAAATATACTGAGCTAATCAATAGGTTTGGCTTTATTTTCCTCTGATGAAGTTATTAACACATTTCAAATAGTATTTCTCTTTAGTTAGACTTTTGAATTGAACTAAGAAAATAATAAATTTTTGGTTCAGTGGATGAACCAGAAAAAAAAATCAATTAGCTTTGAATTGAAACTAACTTTTTTTTCAATGTTTCTTACTGAAATGAAAGGAAAAAAATTACTTTGGGTCAAACAAATTTTTTTGAGATGTTGATTCCAAACGACATTTTTAAACAAACATTCCTGAAATTTTTGTTTTCATTTTTTTTTCCAGCCAAAACTATTTGCCAGATTTGACTGAATTCCTATATAGGTTTCATACCCTCCAAAATGCATTTTTTGGCAATTTATTATTTGTCAATTTCCCCCACCCCCAGCTCTACTTTTAGAACTGCTCTGTCTTTTCTGCACCAGAATGAATAGAAAGATCTGTGAATAAAGAGAAGAATTCATTGTAGGGCCATAACAAATTAAGTATATGTAAGAACGACTGAATTGATAATTAAGTTCTCATTGGTGAGGTGAGATCTCTATTGCCATTGTTATGAAGACTCTTTGTGTTGTCTCTGCATTGATATGGCATTCTGGAAACAGTGCCTTCTCTCATCACATTTACTCAACAGCCAGATTTATTGAGATGATGTTGCTGCTTCTTCGAGTCCCAAAGTAACATGCATGGGTGGGGATGTTTGGCCCAAATGTAGCTGTGACATCTAATGTGTCAATAAACCGCTCCAGAAGGTGGATGAGAGTTACATCACCAAAAAGGCCCAGCCAGTCAATCAGAACATCCTGTCTACAGCTGGATTTCTCATCCTTGTTAAAAGAAATTAGCAAATCTTGGGAGTATAGAAAAATGTGTGGTCTGTGATTTCATAGTGTCTTTTATTTTTCATTGTCACTGCTTATAAATAAAATCAAGCCAAACCTGAGAAACCTCTGATATTAATCCCTAAGAAGTCTTGCATTATCTGTAGGATTTATGGAAATTCATGATCTCAATTCAGGGGTCAGTATCCCACAGCTCTAATGACAATAAGTCTTTGGTAGGAATTTAACTGATGGCTTTTGAATGCCAGTTTATTCATAGTCATAATTCTCCATCTAATTCTGCATCATATTTTAAAGACTCTCCCAAGAGTTTCTATAAAACTGCGGGGCTAGTCTATGGTTAAAAGCCATCAATATGGTTATTAGTTTCTTATATATTCAGCATGTTTTATATAAACACTACTTCTTGAGTTGATGTGTTTCTTTTCTCAGATGTGTGTGGACTATGTGCGAGACTTAATTAACATTAACCTGAAAAGCTCTTGCATTTCATTTCATGCTGATCAGCTCAAATACCAAACATCACGGGTGCTCTGATACATATACAAAATCTTTGATTGCTTAATAATCTATAGCAGACTTTTAAAGATAGAAATGGATACATTGCTGATATTTGTCAAGGATTTTCACTGAGTGATGAAAATAAAAAAAGAATCCCAGCAACCCAGTTGCTTACATTTAATTCAAACTAAACCTTAAATGAATAACTGATACATGTATAAAACTAATGAATAAAAATCCTGTTTACCAATTAGTTAAATCCAATTAAAGCTTAAGCTGATAATTGTATAAACCTCTGAAGTGGAAAAGAAAAAAGTGCTCAGAGCTGAAGTCTATAGAATGTGTTGAAAGATGCATTTATTGGAAAACTGCTACTGCATAGCACGGAGGTGATTAGAGAGTATGAGCCAAATACAGCTCTCGTTTAATTCTATTGAATTTAGTGGTGTTAAGCAAGGATGATTTTTAGCCCATTGTAGTGAGCATGTTTGCCAATTTAGCAACACCCACAAAGCTGAGGGGAGAATTGGCATGCAGCTTTCCATACAGGCTCATCCCTTGATGGACTAAAAGTCCTTTGGATGGAGAATGTGGTATTTCCAAAAATTAAAATTCCACGTTAGCTAATCAGCATCTACAGAACTTGAATGTTATTTTCACTATTATTCTTTCAGAAAGACCAACTTGGCATCTATAGGTTGAATAATTTGAAGGTAGAAAGAAACCATTACCTATATGTATCTACATATCCTTGATTGCCCTTTGACCCTTTCTCCGCACAGACTCCCTGTTTTTGTCAAAGGAGTAGAATGCTTTTGTTCTTTCATTAGGCATTGGATTCAGGCAAATATTAGTCTGACTTTTGGAACAAAAGTTATAATTGATGCAGTGGAGGTGCAGATGCAGTGACCCTTTATGCATGCTGGAGTATAATTATTGTAAGTCACTGATTTCTGGGCTGTTTTTGAAAGCCCTTGTAAAAGTTAACTTACAAAGACAGGTCATGATGCCACTGCTCCACTGCATCAGCTATCATTTATTCAACAATAAAATAGTCATCATGCTTGACTTTCTGTATAATGCTATGTGCGTTAACATTCAAAACCAGTTGGTGGAAATATTACCGCCTCAAGAACAAAAAGTCCCCAGAAACAAACTAGCAAATAACTTTCTCTTGATTTAGAGATAACTGAGGTTACAATTTAATACATTTTGTTGCATTCATGCTCCAGACACAGTGCTTTCCTTTTAATTCAAATAGGGCATGGAATTTACTTTTGTTAACTATTTCTCATAGTCAGTATTGCTACCCCATTGCAGAGCTCTCACAGCCATGGCTTTATTTGTGATGCGAAATGATGATGTTTTATTGAAACATATATTTTACACTGGTAAAAAATACTTGGGTTCATGAAAATGGGACATCATCCCAATTACTGTCACTAGCTCTTTTTTCCTTTGAGATTCTCAGTGCTCACCTTTTCATTGGCTAAGCTGTGACTTGGACCACACACTCATGCAGGATAGCAAGTTATTGTAGAACCCCCTTTTCCTGCCCACCAGGGGTGAAAGTAACTTAAAGGATTTATCAGTTTGCTGGAATTCTAAGCAGGGGTGTGACCTCAACCTGAAGAGGCATGGCCTCAGCCAGAAGAGGTGGGGCCTTTCAAAATTTAAAGGTCCTGGGGCTCCGGTTGTGGCTGGAAGCCCCAGGACCTTTAAATCACCCTGGAGCAACTAGCTGCAGAGGCAGCTGGGAGCCCTGGGGCTCAGAGGCAAATTAAAGAGCCCAGGTCCTTTAAATCCCTCCTGATTCTGGCTGCAGGAGCCTTGGGGCTCCGGCAGTGATTTAAAGGGCCACAGTCTCCAGCCCCTGCGGGGAGCCCCAGGCGCTTTAAATGCCACCCGAGCCCGGCTGCCAGAGCTCCTGTGGTGATTTAAAAGGCCCAGGGCTCCCCACAGTGGCTGGAATTCTGGGCCCTTTAAATCACTGCGAGAAGCTGGTCCAGTTCGGCATAATGTACTGATTCTGGCTGATATGCTGTACCGGACCATGCCAGCTTACTTTCACCTCTGCCGCCCACCCAAGGAGAGCTACCCACTCTTGGGGCCAGCTGTGCAAGAGTTGCAGGTACTGCACACTCAAATAACCCTCTCCCCAGTAATTGGATAGGCAGTAGTTGTAGTAGGACTGAAACAGGAATGGGAGTTGTCAGCACACCAGACACACAGGAGAGGGAGTGCTATTTACAGAAGCCAAGGTGGCTTTTCTTTTAACAGAGATGAGAGAGTTGTTCTTTCTCCTGCTCCCCCTTACTTTAATTCTTGGGAAATAGGGAATGAATGGAACCTCTCCTCTGTTGTTTCAATGCACCAGTTAGCCCAGCTGAGCTGAAGCAGCGTGTTGTAATTTGTTACTAGCATAGGCTAGCAGCAAATTACATCCCTCCTGCCCCTGCCTATTCCCTCCCCCTCCGGAGTAAGTGGAAGGTGAAGAGGGAATTGTGACTCAGAGTGTTGTTTCTGTAGTGCAGTCCTTCCAGGACCATTCCTGGGATACAACAAATCACACACCACCCCCTGCTCAGGGTTGTGCCTAAAGGCACCATCTAGCCCCATAAGGGTATGTCTATGCTGCAATAGTAAACCTGAGGCACTGAATCTCAGAGCCCAGTCAGCTGACTCGGGCTCATGGGAGGCAGGCTGCAGGGCTACAAAATTACTGTGCAGACATTTGGACTTGAGCTGGAGCCTGGGCTCTGAGACCGTCCCCCATTGTGGGGTGTTAAAGCCCAGGTTCCAGTCCAAGACCAAATGTCCACACTGAAATTTTACAGCCTCGCAGCCCAAGTCCCAAAAACCTGAGCTGGGTCAGCTGTTCCAGGCCAGCTGTGACAAGGCCGCAAGTGTTTCATCACAGCATAGCGATGTACCCTAAATTATTTTCTTAGGACTTAAACCACACTGTTGTGAATTTATTCAGGCTCTATAGCTTGAGCAAAGATTGGCTTTCAGTGCGGAAGAGGGACAATTGCCAAATTAGAGTAAATATTATTTGTTAATGTATCCTGTGTATTATAAGATCGACAAGTATCCTGAAAGCATTTTTATCAGGAAGAAGTAGGGTCTCGTGATTAAAACACTGCATTGGGATTCAGGGACTGCTACTCACTATGTGCGTGCAGTTCTTTGGGCCCCTTGGGCCCCAAGGCATTACTCTAATAATAATAATGTTTAATAATAGATTATAATAATAAGCTAACTTAATGTGCAAAGAGAGGAGCCTCTGACTTAGATTTGAAACAAGAAACATTGGCCATCTTGGAGTTACAAATAAATAAAATACCAAAAGCGTATCTACCGTTAAAACTCTCCCACCTGCAAATGTTATCTCTTGGGAGTCGTTTCTAAAATGCTTCTAACAGACCAGCATCTGGATATGTGTTGGTATCTCATTTTTGGTAGCAAAGAATATCATAGATAAAAAGTGGAAGCAAATGGAACTCCCAGCTGTAGGTGACTCATTCCAAAGGGCATGAGAGATACTCGTTACTGATGTAGCCAAGATAAATACAGTGATTATTATATGTCACTTGTTTGTTTTTTTTGTCACATCAGCAGAGGAAATAAAAAATAAGTTCACTATGCTATCAAAACTAATTAAGATATATTGGGTGAAATCCTGGGTCTACTGAAGTGAATGGCAAAACTCTCAGTAAATATGATCTATTTATTATTAATAATAATAATGCATTTTATTTCAGTAATGCCCAAGAGCTCTAGTCAGAGACCAGTACCCCATTGTGCTAGGTGCTGTACAAACACTGAACAAAAAGACACGTGTATAGAAATTATATGATGAACACTGAAAAGGTATGGCCAACTTTCAATGGAATTACTCTAGAGTTACATTATTGAAAGTAAAATGAAAATCTGGCCCTGTTTTGTGGAGTGTGATAAAAAGCCTGAACCAATGATGCTAAAAGGTAGGTTTGGTTATGCTGGTTTCAAGAATGGCCAGCAATATGTTTGTCAAAAGTGAAAAAGCAGGTGGTCACAGTACATGCATACCTATACTACTATCACTAATTAATATCTCAGGTGAAAGCTGCAGAAGAAAATCTATTTGATCAATTCTACCTGTTTTACCACATTGTCCCTGTGACCCCAGGCTCCACCTTTAGTTACACTGTATACATTTCTACAATATTATTTTTACAAAATATGCCTTGTGGGATATCATATTCGAACCAATAACACATAGATTATTAATACCATTATAAAATGCATGTGTTAAAGTTATATGTGTAGTTATGAATTCCCTCTGTAGCATGTTACTAAAACATGTTTAAGATAAGACAACCTAGACTATGTAAAGGTGATAAACAGATCTGCTCTAGACAAAGGAATGTGGATTTACCTTAATTTATATATTAGCAGTAAACAAAGCCATGGAGCTAAACTGGCAGAAGTTATCCTGATCCTCAACTTGAGAGACAGAGAATTAACATGGTTCCCGTACCCCAGAAAGACACAGGAGACTGAACCCTCAAGATGCCTTCCTGACTTGTAAGACAAAAACATCCCTTTTAGGAATATAAGGAACAGAGAGAGAGACTCCATCTTTATCCTTCACCTCAGGAGACCAAGGAACTGAGTGATTTGATCTCTGTGATGGGTCCTGACCAGGCTGGCCAGTAAAAAGCTGGAAAGGAGACCATGGATGAGAGAAGCCCTCTTGAACAAAAACTGTAAACTTGCTAAGTTTTAGACTTTTAGATGCATGTTTTCACTTTCATTCGCCTGTAACCATCTCTACCTTTATCTCTTTTACTTTGTATCACTTAATCCATGCTTTTTTATTCACAAACTTCTTTTGCATTCATTACAAATAATCAGCAATGTGTAAATTCAGTAAAGTGTGTGCTTCTAGCAAGTTAACGGGTTGGAGTATTTTACTGTCTCTGTAAAGGCAGCGAACTTAACACTTTCTCTGCAAGGGTCTGGTGAGAGGGACTCGTCCCAGCAATAGCATAGGCGCCGACTCCGTGAGTGCTCCGGGGCTGGAGCACCCATGGCGAAAAATTGGTTTTCAAAAGCTCTGCACCCACTGGCATCTCCCCGCCCCACCCCCCTGCCCCAGCTCACCTTCACCTCTGCTCGCCCTTATCCCCTGAGTGCTCCACCATCCTGCTTCTCCCCCTCCCTCCCAGCGCTTGTGCCTCGAAACAGCGAGGGGATGTTATGATGGGATAGTTTAATTTGGGCAATTGATCTTGGATTATCGGCAGATAAGTCTGCTCAATGGTCTGTGAGGGGATGTTGGATGGGATGGGAACTGGGTTACTGCAGAGAATTCTTTCTTGGGTGCTGGCTGGTGAGTCTTGCCCACATGCTCAGGGTTTAGCTGATCGCCATATTTGGGGTCGGGAAGGAATTTTCCTCCAGGGCGGATTGGCAGAGGCCCTGGAGGTTTTTCGCCTTCCTCTGTAGCGTGGGGCATGGGTCGCTTGCTGGTGGATTCTCTGCAGCTTGAGGTCTTCAAATCACAATTTTGAGGATTTCAATAACTCAGTCATGGTTAGGGGTTGTTATAAATGTGTATGGGTAGGGTTTTGTGGCCTGCCTTGTGCAGGAGGTCAGACTAGATGATCATATTGGTCCCTTCTGACCTATAAGTCTATGAGTCTATGAGTCTATGAGGAGGAGGAGGAGGAATGTGGCGCACTGGGGGAAGAGGAGGGCCAGTGCAGGGATTTGGGAAGGGATACTATAGGGGCAGGGAGGGGGCGGAGTCGGGGTAGGGGGGCACGAGCACTCACCAGAGCCAAGGAAAGTTGGTGCTTGTGGGCAGTAGGATGATTTTGGGGTGAATTCTGGTCTGGAAGTCACCCTGCAATGAGTAACCAGGTTTGACCAAGCCAGGTTGAGGCTTGTGGATTGCTGGCAGGCTTTTGGGATCAAAGCTCTGGACCACAGCTGCACAGTCACAAGACACCCAGGGTTACAAGGGACACTGTAATCAAACCTCTTATTGGCCTAGATGAACCCCAATGCATCACAGACCTCTTTACTGTTGCAGTACCTTAATGGAAACTAAGAGTATGCCTGTATGGAGAGTCAGTGCATCGAAAGCAGGTGTGTGAATCTACAGTCCTCTAGCCCGCTGTGCACTGACTCTCCATGTAGACTCTTCTATGCCACAGTAACAGTTCCATAGTGCACTTTGACCTACTGCTGTTTCAAACTTTTAGTGCACAGTAGCAGGGTCCACATGGCAAATTACTTCATGGCAGGTGAGTACTTTGCTTACCATGCACTAACTGACCACATAGACAATCCCTAATATCATTCTTTAGTTTACAGTTTATCTCACATTTCCCCATGTGATTAATTTTCTAAAATTATTCAGATTCTCCATACTCAAAGAAGACAAAAAAGGAAAAAAACAAATCAAGACTTCTAATAAGCAAAGCCCTTAAATGCATGTGAAACTTTAAGCTTCTAATATCTGAATGATATCAAATTCATTTGTCTTATCTATTATCCAGGAAATCATGCTGATTGTCGTTAATGTCATTTTCATCCTTTAATTCTTTATTGACTGAGTTTTGTATTAGCCACTCCATTATTTTGCCTGGGATCAATGTCCAGTTATCATCTCTATAATTACATGAGTCATATTGTTTACCTTTTGTAAATATTGGCACAACTTTGGCTTCTTTTAAGTCCATTGGAACTTTCCCAGTTTTCTAAGATTTATTAAAAATTAATATTGACAGTGAAGGCAGCTTCTTGGCCAACACTTAAAATTCTTGGTTGCAAGTTATCCACCCTGATTCATTTCTCAGAGGTGATTAGTAAATGTTTTCAAAAGCATTGTGTAGCTATAGAATGATTATTTCAGTCTTGAAAAAAATTGTCTATGTATACGTAATGGAAAGGGTCTGAGTGAGCTCTCCCCTGACATCTAATGGTGAGCTGGGAAAAAGACTTCAGGAGCAGACCATGTTTACATAAACATGCTTCCTTTGCCCAGATGTGTGAAAAGAAGGAACTGTTTTTCCAAAATGATCAATTTTGGCTGGTGTTGGGTTACAATCACTCTAGTATTAGAATGTTGGGATAATAGAATGTTGTTATCCTTATTGCAAAAGGCAGCAGAATTGGACTTAGCCCATTCTCAGTGATGGGGTGACCTTCCATTCCTCAGGCCTCTAACTAGCAGGCAAAAAAGCAGCTGTTGTAGCTCAGCTCCTGTATTTAAAAAGAAGCGTGTCATATTCTAAGGAGGACAGAGTGCTGTTTTCTTGAATAGGGTCTATTCTGGAATGGTGGCAGGCAAATCAATCCCTATTTTTTTCAGAACTGAAGGTTTTTATGTTTGTTTTATTTTGTTTTGTTTTTAAAATCTCTCTTTTGAATATTATTTTCTCTTTATCTCTGGCCCTTCTTTTCAGTAGAATCCATATGACAGGAGTTTTGGCTCCAATTAGTTTAAATGGGGCAGTAAGAATTCCCTGACTGCTTTCAGAACAACGTCATTTCAGGATGGGGAAACAGGAAAAACAGCATTGATTCATGTATCTAAGGACATAGCAGCTCTTCTACATTTCCCAGCTCCACATTTTTAGCTCTCACCTGAAAGATAGTTTAGGCAGAGATTTTCAAAGGAACAAAAGGGAATTATGATCTGGGTGCCAACTACTCTTTGAAAATCTCTTCCCTAGTGTATTTGGGGCTTGTTCCAACTCCCGCTGAAATCAATGGGAGCTCTTTTATTGATTGTAGTGGGAGCTGGATCAGGTCCTTGTTACATTAACCAAATCTTGACTGGACCAATATGGGTACAAGCTAACAGTGATCACCTGGAGATGGAAAACTAGCTTTAAAAAAACACTGTGTTGTCTTTTTGTTAAAAAGAAACACAAAAGAAAACAGAAAGCGAGGGATGCTATTGAATCTGTGCAATTAGAGGTTGTAAACCTTGATCATTGCTCCAACAGCCGAGTCAAGCTATAAAATCATACTTACTGTGTTGCTGCACATAATGAGATAAAAAGGAAATTTTTAGTTAGCCATTCAGAGCAGACATTCCCACTGACCTGCTGCTCCTGCAGGAGACAGGAATAGTTTTTTGATACAATCTCATATTGATTGAAATGCCACATACTAACTGATGGGCAATGTTTGAAGGATACTGTTTTAAGAAAGCTTGCAATGTTGCTTCACAAGCTCATGTCATATTCTTAGACCAGACACACCATAAAGGAGAAAAGAATGGAGAGATACAGGAATTAAAATAGTCTGTTAGAAGCATCACTCTCTTGCTAAGCCCAAAGTGAAACACGTGAGTCTGGATGTTGATATAGGCTTTTCTTTTTTCTGAATGGGGAAGGCACTGACTACATACTAGGACAAAGAGACATTTCTTGCAGATTGATCTGCATCTAATCTGTGCTGTCTGTGGTGCATGCTGACCAGTTGCCAGTTCTTATCTCTGACTATTGATGTGTTACATCCTAAGGACCAAAAAAAGTTTTAAACTAGTCTAAAATAGTTTTATACTGAAAGCAGAAGTCATCTCTCAAGAATATTCTCCAAAGGGGTTAGAAATTTGGGAGCAGGATGAAATATGCAGGTTGGGGAGAAAATATGATGCCAAAACATTTAAAGACCAATCTGATGTCCACTGAAGTCAATAGAAACACTTCCATTGACTTCAGTGGTAATCGAATCAGACCCTGACTGGGAGTTATACATACAAATACCTTCTACCCCTGCTTCCCCCTTAAAAGGGTAGCAGAATAAACCCCCAAATTCATCCTTTTCTCAGTTTAGTTTTTAGTGGAAAATGAGAATGAGATATTTTAAAAATGTGACTACATTAGAATTCAGAGATACTAAAAGATATGTTCAAGGGCAACATTTCAGAAGTGGTGTTTTAACAGAGGATGAGTTAATAAGAAATAAAATGTAATTCCAATTCCATTTGTGGTTTAATACAGAGGTCTACAGTAATTCTCTAAAAGTGTTTAAATTTTCTAGACACCTTTTATTAGTTCAAAGATTTTAATTTCTGAGACATAAAAACCTTTGTATGTGCCAAAAATCTCAGTGCAGTGTGCACTGGTAATGAAAGTTGTAGAGCTATGAAAGCAGAATACATATCACACTCTTAAAGAGAAACAAACCATCAGATTATTAACAATTAGAACTGGTCAAACACCAAAAGAAAACCCCACAACTGGTGAATAAATCACAGATTTTGGTTTACTATGATTCACAGAGTGATAGTAGTTATTCTTCATAAGTGTTTGGACAGCTCATAAAAATATTTGTGAATCCCCAACATGTTGTGAAACTTGACAATTTCACAAATTTTAGCATGAGTGATTATTCATCCTAAAGTTCATACCAGAAGTGCATTATTCATGATACATTATTTTCCTGTTTAAAATGTTTCAGGTTTCAGAGAGCAGGAAAAGTCACATGTAGCAGTTGATCAATCACACCGCGCAATTAATAACCAATCAAAGCAGAGTTCACGGAACAACCATTGGCAAAAGTTATTGACTGAAACTACTTTATCCAGTGAATCTGAATGATGAATACACTGAAAAAAAATCAAGATCCATTTGCAGTTGTTATGCTAACCAAAGAAGAAACTAAAGTCTTGATCCTCTAACCCTGGGGTCGGCAACCTTTCAGAAGTGCTGTGCTGAGTCTTCATTTATTCACTCTAATTGAAGGTTTCGCGTGCCAGTAATACATTTTAACTTTTTTAGAAGGTCTCTTTCTATAAGTCTATATTATATAACTAAACTATTGTATGTAAAGTAAATAAGGTTTTCAAAATGTTTAAGAAGCAT
>NC_133770.1:55050059-55065354 GCF_003597395.2 Chelonoidis abingdonii | reverse complement strand
AGGACAGAGGGCTGAGTGTGTGTGGTGGTCAGGGCAGAGGGCTGGAGGGTGTGGGGGGGTGCAGGGCAGAAGACTGAGTGGGGGGGGGGTCAGGGCAAAGGGCTGCGGTGCTCGGCTCGTTTTACTGCTCCCAGCCCTCTGCCCTGAGCAGCTCATGGCAGGAGGCTGGAAGGGATGTGCCTGTTCTGCCCCCTTCCCCAAGGCTCTGTCTCTGCCTCCTCTACGGAGCTATGTGCATGCTGCCCCCTCTCCCCCTTGCTAGGGCCATCAACTGATTGGTGCAGGCAGGGCCGCTCTAGCAATTTCACTGCCCCAAGCACAGCGGATGCTCCAGCGAAGCCGCGGGACCAGAGGACCCTCCACAGGCACGCCTGCAGTAGGTCCACCGGAGCCACCTGCAGCCCTCCTGGCAACTGGCAGAGCGCCCCCCGCGGCGTGCTGCCCCAAGCACGCGCTTGGCGCGCTGGGGCCTGGAGCCAGCCCTGGGCGCAGGAGAGGGGGCGGGGCAGGAAAGCACCACGTTGGAGGAAGAAGGGGGGAGGGGCAGCTTGGCTGCTGCAGAACCAAGCTTCTGCCTCCCGCCTCCACAGGGGAGATGGTGGGCGGGGGAGCTGAGTGGGGCTGGGGGCCGGAACTGCGGCAGACGGCTGCGTGCCACACAGAATCGGCTCGCGTGCCATGTTTGGCACTTGTGCCGCAGGTTGCCAACCCCTGCTCTAACCCATACCACAGCTTGCAGGATAAGGGTCTAAACTGGTAGCTAGTAGATTGAAGAGGGGGTTCCAATGAGGGTGTAAGTCGGAATGCATAGTGAGTCAAGGTCACTTTTTTCCAGTCTAGCAATTATTAAGGGGCTGCACATTGTGGTAATTTGATGGAAAATTTTAAATATGAATATACAAATAAAAATATGTATATGGTTCAGAATGATTCAAGGTGAGCACATTGTAAGCTTATGTAGCTGCATTACAGTACTGCTTTCACCCAGATCCTTCCTCCTCCTCTTCCCTGTGACTATCTATTACAATAATCTGTTGTTTCTTATCTTAAATTAAGTCCCAATTCCGAATTTCCCTGTGTGTACAGTATGTGTGTGCACCTGCACAGGCCCCTAGAAAGTTCAGTGGGGTTCTACACGGTCCCAATTGTGTACCTATACCTAGCAAAATGTAGGGCTGGGGTCTTATGCCATAAGCTTAATACTCTGAGTAACCCAGTTAACTGCTTGATGACCTCTTTAGTTACAGTCCACAGCTATAGATTCTGGCTCTGCAGTTGATGATGTAGAACTTGGTCAGCTCTGGAAATCTCCAATTCAGTTCCTGATGTATCAGCTCCTGGTGTGGGCAGCTTTGAACACAATGGTGTGGTTCAGCTGAATGGTATTGGGGTCAGGATGTTAGGAGTCTATAGGGATGAGGAGTCCACATCCCCTGTGTAATGTGGTACTGTGCTCCATGGATGCTTCAACTACACTACCATTAAAGCTATTTCAAGGACAGGCTAGAAAAGGATCAAGGTTATGGACAGATGATCCATGAGTGTGTTGATCCATTAGCCTATCCCTTGCCTCACTCATTACAACACAGCAACAGTGAAGAGTTTTTCAAGGTGGAGGATGATGTAGCAGATGCAGAATATCACTTGACTGATGAAACAAACTGACGCTTGGCATCTGGACAAAGATTTAGCTCAAATAATGAGAGACATGGCAGAGCTTGTTGATGATCCTACCTGATAGGATTGCACAAGTGTATTTGCCATAAATTAACTGGTTATTCATTACACAGTCTCAATCTCATTCTTGGTGATTTTCAGGAATAATGTTAGTCAGTGTCATATAAAAAATAAATAATCCTTATGGCTGCATCTGAAAGATGCCTACTGCCCTCAATGGTATGCAAACTCTACAGCCACTTAATTCCAAGGATTCAGACACAAAAAGTTATGACAGAGCCATCTGGATTGTCAAATCTCTCTTGAGAAAATATGAGCATTAATTTTTTAAAGAAAAACCCCACAAAATGAGAACTTTTAGAATCCACTTTCGTGTGTTACCACAAAGCAAAGTGAAAGATGAAAGGCACAAAATAGATTAACAAATTCAGAAGGAGACAACACATTGTCATTGTCATATGTCTCAGCTGCTGTGCAAGTTTAGAATTAGCTTCATTCCATAACACTGAAATGCCATTTGTCACTGTTAGATGTGACAATCAACTGTTTTGCTCCTCTGCCTTTTTGAACTGTGAGTTCATTTGATAGTACACACCAGTGAATCAATTATTTTACAGCTCCATTTTATATTTCCTTTTTGTATTACATTACAGGCAGTGGAAAAGAAAGGGGAAAGCTGCTCCATAAATCAGCCTGGCTAAAGGACAGTTAGAGTGCTACCGTATTCCTGCACTGATCATATCCTTGAACCAGAGGCAGAACAGAAAATGTGCTGTGAATTAAAAATAAAATAAATAAATAAAAGGAGCCCTACACAGAAGCATTTGAAGTTATCTGGGGTTGTAGCAAGCATTACTGTTTATAACAAGCCTTACATTATTGACCAAAGAACAGGATAGAAAAATACATCAAGTTGAATAATCTTAATTGAAAATTAAAAAAAAAAATCTACAAAACTTGCAGACTATAGTGTTATTTAGTTCACATTTTCCTCTCTTCTCTTTCAAAATGAAACAATAGGATGAGGGATTAATTTTTGACTTAGTTCCAGGAGAGATTATTTTGAGGTGTCTAACACAATGGCAGGGGACTTCTCTTGATTTGCTCTGCTAGGAAGCATTGGAGCATGCTGGGGCAGATGCAAACTCATTCATTCATTGTCGCAGGTGTGGGTCACTAATTCAGTCCTGTATATAAAGGAACTGGGGTGGGGATGGGGATCTATAGAAAGTCCTTCAGGAGAAACTTTTCAGACTAGCAAGTCTGGAGAGAAGGCTTGGCAGGAATTTATGTTGCAGTGTGGTAACAGAACTTACTCACAAGGGATAAATGATTACAGGGAATTAGAAAATCATTAACATTTTGTACAAAATATGCCTCAACTGATGCAGCCATTATTAATAAATGGATGAATTTCTGGCACCATTGACTTAAATAGGGCTAGGATAGCCCAATAATGAAGAGCCAAATTCTTCTATAAGCTCTGCTGAGATAAATTCAAAATAGTAATTTCAGCTGATTTACTCTAGATTTACATCAGTGTGAGAGAATTTATTCAAATTTATGTAATGAGGTATCCAAACTGACTGAATAAAAGTCTATTTTTTGAGTCTGGAACAGATCTCAGCCTTTTATACTAATTGGTTATAGTAGTTCCCACTGGGACACATTGAGAAAATGTGTGTTGATGAGTAGTTTTCACACCCCATGAATCAAGGATCAGTGCGTAACTCCCAGGTGGCCAGGAGAAGCCACCGCAATGTATTAAAAGGGCTTTACACCCCTATGTTGACATACTGCCATATCACCTACAAGAAAGGAGTTACTTATTTTCAAAAATTGCAGATTACTTAATAGATCCTCAAGATGTCCAGAAATAAGTCACTGTGTGAGCTTTATTGTTGTAACTCTAGGCCTATCTCATCCCTTCTGCGCTCTTGTTTTTCATCCTGTCATGCAGAATTATACTATTAACTCTTCAAGGTAGGAAATTTGGACCAGAGCCTTAAAGGTGTTTAGGTCCATAGGAGTTAGGTGCTTGAACACCTTTGAGGGTCTGGGGCTTTGTCCATTCATATGGACAAATTTAAACACTTCTGGATGCTGTAAAAACAAGAATCAAGTTGACTGTAGTTTGTAGCTGATATAGTTTGTTTGATCTTAATAGCTACTTAATTTTTGTGTTGTTTTATGTGGCTTGGGTGAAGATCCTTTCTGCATCTGACTAAATAGCCTATAATATTAAAGCTTTTGTAGTAGCATAGGGCCAAATATTAGGTCTTATCTGTGTTTTCACCAGTCCTTTCTCTGGCAACATGCCCACTGAAAAAAACATGATGCCTGCCTCCTGCATGAAAGTATGGACAAGCGGCTCTCCACACCTCCTCCTCCAGTGGGGCGCTGACAATGTGGCTCTATATTCATATATGACCTGATTCTACCATCCATAACCATGTAGAACAGTACTTTACCCAACAAGTCATCCCTCTAAAACAGGTGGGAATATTCACCAAGTAAGAGACTCGTCAAGGTGAGTAAGGGTGGAAGAAGCAGGACCATAGTAATTCAGAGAGGACAATTATAAACTTAGCATGAGCGTTTATGTGGGACTTCTGAGACTATGTCTATACTATGAGCTAGGGTTGTGATTCCCCGGCTTGTGTCCACATACTCACACTGGTTCTCGTTGAGCTAGTGTGAGTATAAGTAGCAGTGTAGGTCAGGTAGCACGGGTAGTGGCAGTGGAGACATGGCTTAGTGGTGCCAAGTACAAACTCACCTGAAATCTGTGGGTATGTACTTGGCCTGGCTAAACTATACCTCCGCTGCCACTACCCATGCTGCACTATCTATACTCACACTGGCTCAATGGGAGCTGGTGCAAGTATGTGGACACAAGCAGGGGAATCACACCACTAGCTCAGAGTGTAGACATAGCCTAGAGATGCAATGGTATGAAACTAGAAGATCAGGGGGTGAGGGACTAAGGTGGCTTTAAGCCATCTTTGCATCCTCCTGGTCCTTGACTATCTCAGCAAGATAGAGAGGCTCCTGGTGTAACTTAGCTCCTGCTCTGTTGGCCTCAGTGCTGTGGGCTGTGCCGAGTCCCAGCTATGCCCCCAGCTCCACCCCGGCACACCTCCTAAGCTGGGATTTGTGAAGTGTCCATGGAAGGCAAACATACAGCCATCTATTGCAGTGCCTATCCTAGGGGAATCCTCCACCAACTGGAACGGGGGATTTTTTTAGAGTTCTTTTACACTTTTGTGGTCCTTTTACCCAATGTAAAGGGGCCAGAGCAGGGGTGAGGCTTTCACCACTCATAATAAGGAGCGAGATTCAAGGCTAGCTCTTTGAGATGTGCCCAGAAGCAGTAAAGGACCTCGTTTCCTTGCATGACCTCTGTAAGAACCACGCAAAATTGCAGAACTAGGCTCAGGGAAGAAAAAGTGTGAGTCATTTCAATCAGAGAATATTTAAAAGGTTGAAGCAGTACTCTACTGCTTGAACACATCATATAGTTCTTATGTCTTACATAGAAAAAAAAGGAGGCATTGGAGGAAACATCCAGGAGGTACTTCAGTTCTGACATCCCATTCTCATAATAAAGATTGCAGTGCAAAACAATGGCACACCATTAATTCACTTGAATTAAATTCAATCTATTTTAATTTCTTCTGGACAAGTGCAATATATTTCTGGAAAACACAGAAAACTAGAAAAAACATTCTGCAATCGATGAATGTTTTTGTTCACTTGTGTTTTAACAGACCATCTAAGAGGTTGGTTCATCACTCCTCTAGTGTGTTAAGAACAGCTGCTGGTGAGACTTTGGAATGGTAAAGTCTCAGCAGGTCACACATTGACCTCTTGATACAGTGAATAACCACTGACTTCACCACTAATAATTTAATTAGCAATAAACCGCTACCTTTAATAATAAAGAATAGTACTGACAACTTTAGGTGAATGGATTTAAACTGTAACATGAACTGAATCAAGTCTCCTGTGTCCATACATTTCTGAGCTTTAGGGTGTCTAAAAACAGAATCCAAATTTGATGGCTCCAACCCATGTCTAGTTAGAACCAAATGTGTAATCTTGTAGGAAAAAGTCTGCAGCTGCACAGGCGCTGGAAATCTGTACAAGTTGGTAGATTTCTGTGGCAAACTGAACTCCAGGAGAAAGCTAGCTTTCTGTGGCAGGATAAAATAACTCCATTTCAGTGACAGGGAGTTGTGGTGGGACGGTGGGAGATTCCCCATAAATCATAGCAGCTCATGACAGCTAGTCTGTTTGTGCTCTAAGAGTAAGTGCTTCCCACCTGTATGATCCAGAGGAGAGATGGGATTTTTTAAAAGTAATTTAGATTTAAGAAGTTATTCTTGAAACATGTTAGCTGCCACTCAATATTTCTATGAAGCCTATGGATGCCATTTAAGGTCTCAGACTTGTCACATGCTAGGTGGTCTCATCTTCCACAGTAGTTGAGCTGAGATTGTTCAGTACCTCACAGAAGTTTCAATACCTTGTGGGATCATGTCCTAGAAGGGCAACATCTGGTGCTGGCTTTTCGTCATCTAAAAAGGTGACTACTCCTGTTTCCAGTTCAGAAATAAACTGAACTCTTCAAGTGCAGAACAAGCACCTTGTTTTCAACTTGTAGACAGGTCTGTTCAGATATTAAAAAATGAAAAACTTCTTCCACGTAGTGACACTTTCTTGGGGTGACAAGAACTATGAGTGACTTTGTTACCTCTCTGCCTTAGCAAAAGAGAGATTTGCTGGTGCTAATCTGGGTGACAGTTCCCTGTCAGCCCCATCCATTAGCCAACCCAGATGAACTTCTCAGGACTGTGCCAGCCTATACTTTGCCTTGCAGGTAACACCTGGTGCACCCCAGTCCCCAAACTCCCTTGAAGAGTGTTTCCCTGTGGTGTCCAGCCCCTGTCACCGGACATTCTCAGTAATTACCGAATCTGCTGCCTCCAAAGAGACAGCTTATTTGATTTCACTAAGAATTCACACTTCTGATAAAACAAAGCGAGGTTTGTTAAAGATACTCAAGTGATACTGAGTAAGGGTAGTGGACACAGATATGATTACAAATAAAACAAAAGTATAATATGATTCTAGAAGACTAAACACAACTTTAGCAGGCTAAAATCTTTGTCTACGTTAAGTTTTTCATCTAAAGAACCCTCTCAGTATCACTAGGCCCCTGGATAGGATCCAGCTTTCATGGACACAAAAAATGCTGTCCTTTTTGCTTCCTCAGTGATGGCTAACCAAGGGGTTCTCTTTTCTTGTTCTTACAGTCCTGAAACCTTTTAAATGTATCCCTTTGAAGTGTACTCTATGCAGAATTTTTCTGCTCTGCTGTCTGGTCTTTGGTATGCTGATGCCATATAGTCTTTCTCATCCTTCCATTAACTTGCTTTTCCTGTTGACTTAATATGCAAATGAAGTTTGCTTGTGTTGACTTACAAAATGCTTGATTTACCTCAGAGACCCAGGTAAATCAACATTCTTTTATCTGGGAAAAACTTGTTTATCTACCTTGCTTACCTAGTTTAAACAAATTTTTAACACATAATACAACTTCTTGACTAACATCCATACCTACAGCTGACAATACTTCTGATGACCAGGAGGATATAAGCTCTCATTTGATACCTTACATGACATTTTATATAGATCAATACCATGACTGCAATGTATTAGAGGTAGTTGTTTGTCAGGCCTGAGAGGAGTTGGTGTTACATATCAGTGAGCCCTTTGCCAGTTGGCACTGAAGGATTCATAGAGTCACAAATACACTATCAAAGTGCAAACTATATGTCACTCATGTTATTTTGTTGATTGCTTCCATTCTAATCTGAACTGAATGGACTCAGTTTTTTAGGCAACACAGGGATGTACAAAGGTAAACATTCATAGCACTGAGCACAGCACACAAAGCAGGTATCAGTGGGTCAAATGACAGAAAATCAAATGACATGAGGATCTGCACTCTTATTGATTCAGGCATGGGAATCCTGCGTGTGCATCAATGGGGAACCAGACCCCAACATCTGGGGGAAAAGCCTGCCCTGAGTGTAAAGCTCAAATAACTGGGATGTGCCACTGGGGAGTGTAGCCCGTGTGGGGGTAGTGACAGGAGCAGCGCCAGAGTTTCTGGTGCTCTAGGCAGAATTTGAGGGGCGGCATTTTGTGCATTCCCCACGGGGCACGCGGGAGCTTCCGGTTCCACTCCCATTGCGCCGCTGAAGGACCCTCCGCCAAAATGCCACAGGCAACAGCAGCAGTCATTGGGCTGCTCAATTGCCTGCCACTGTTTTCTGCGGCATGTCGACAGAAGGTCCTTCTTCAGCTGTGTGATGGGAGCAGAACCGGAAGCTCCTGTGCGCCCCATGGGGAGAGCACAAAATGCCGCCCCCCGAATCCTGGTGCCCTAGGAAACCGCCTAGGGTTGCCTAATGGAAACGCCGGCCCTGGGGAGTGAGCATGGAGGGTTTATCCTCAAGATACAGGGTGGTAGTAGAGCTGCTTGCTGGCAGGTAGGGATATAGCAGCCCTTGCAGAGGAGATGCGTGTGAAAGAAAAGAGGCAGGATATGCTCTTATGGGCTTAAGACAAGACATTAGTGAAGGTTGTCAGCATTGCAGAAACATAGCAAGGTCCAAATTCTTACTTATGTGAATAGCCTCATTGACTGGCCCCTAGACATGTACAAGGAGGAGACTAGAATGTGGTCACAAGCACAAACACTTTGCATAATAAATGCAAGCCACAAACAGGAAACAAGATTTAAAGAAAAAAACCAGTGTGTATAATTGTCCAGCCTCCATAGAGATTAATATCACAGATTTTGCATGCCTCCTAGGTAGATCCTTGTTCATAGAGATGATTTTACTGCCTTTCAGAGGCTACTCTGTCTTGTAGAAGTCATCCTCCAGAGGTTTGCAGGATTTGTTGCCTTGCTGCATTTAACACATTTACTAACAAAAACAAATTGATTTTTATTTATCTGGCAAAGCAAACCCTGATATTTAATCCTCTTTGGCAATGTAAATAATGAGAAAGACACCCGCAGATCTGATTAAGCTGCAAGTTCCATTTTAAGCAATGAGAGATCGATACCATTACCAACTCCATTAAACAATCCTTATCACTTCTCCACTCTGTATATGCAAGCACAGAGCGATAATTATTTTTAATATAATGCTCCAACACTAGTCTAACCTTCCTCCCCCCAAAAAAATAAAAATAAAAATGATTCTACAGTGTCTAAAACGTATCAATCAATCAACTATGCCTTAGGGGAGAACTTTTGCAACCCTGAAAACTTTAAGGGAATTGTTCTGCCATCATATATGATACTTAACATGTAACTCATCTTTTAAAAAGTATGTCTGGAGAATGTAGGGCTCTGTAGTGAGGCGGCCTGGCTCCCAGCTGCCCCAGAGGAGGAAGAGCCCAGCCGGAGGCCGGACTGGCCTGAGCTAAAGAGCTCTGAGCCCGCCCTGGAAAGGGTCAGGCGCCGACCTGGAACTATAAAGGTGGGCCCTCAGAGCTCAGTTAAGCCTCAACAGCCGGAGCAAGCCGACGTCCCTCAGGGAGTTCGGGACTGGGAGACTCCTGCGACCCAGGATAGCCACCCAGAATGGCCGGAGCTCCCCCACGCCCGCGACCCAGAGGAGCTGCCGGAGCTCCCCAGCGCCTGCCACCTGGAGGAGCCGCTGGAGCTCCCCCTCATCTGCTACCCGGAAGAGCCACCGGAGTTCCCCTGGGCTGACTTTCCGGAGGCGTTGCCAGACCTACCACCCAGCCCCGGCTGTGATGAACCCATGCACCTGGACCCTGTGGACGACGACCCCAGGATCCAGGTAGGCCCCGAGGGACAGTCTGGAAGTAGCCCGGGGGCAGCCGACCCTAGTCTGGGTGCAGCACACCCCGAGTCAATGTCAGTGTGTTGCGGCCAGGATCCCCACTGACACACCAGCAGGCTGCCTGCCGCTGTTAGGGCCCTGGGCTGGGATACAGATGAGTGGGCAGGCCTGCGTTCCCCCTGCCACCGCACTCAGGGGTGGCAGTCTCCCCGACGCTCAGGCCCAGGAGCTTAGGCTTGTATACTGAACTATTTGCTCAGCTCCTGCCTGAGGCTCTGAGCCCTGAACTGTTGTTTGTAGCCCTGCCCTGACCTAGGGCCTGGGCTTAAAGTACTGAACTGTTTGCTCAGCCCCTGCTTGAGGGTCTGAGCCCCTGAATTGTTGTTTGTTGCCCCGTCCTGACCTAGGGCCTGGGCTTAAAGTATTGAACTGTTTGCTCAGCCCCTGCCTGAGAGTCTGAGCCCTGAGCTGTCGTTTGGTGCCCAGGTAGTGAGGCGGCCTGACTCCCAGCTGCCCCAGAGAGGGGCGAACCCCAGCAGCGGACATCTACAGGCTCTTAAAAAGTGCTGAAATGACAGCTCTAGAGATGAAAGTCTTCTAATTATCTGCAGAACAAGGAAAGCAGTGCTTCATCACTTTGCCCCTCCAATGTGTCTTGGAAAGAACACTTCTAAGGTGAGAGAAAAGTTTGTTTTTGTGCTCTTTCAAACCTAAGTCTCTGTGCTGAGCTTGAAAACAGAGTAAATTGTGCTAGTGCTAACAGCCAGATTAACCCAGTGAGTGACCCAGGCCCTAAGATTTTGTGCTACTGCCAGAATATTTTTCAGTCCCAATCTGCCATTAGAATTAGGCTCCAAAGTGTTGCATACTGCACTGCAAGGGACAACTCCATCCTCTTCCAATGAAGGTACTGGTCAGAGGGGTTCTCACGACAATTTTTTTGGTGGTCTCAGAATGTCGCCTGCTTGTGGCCGCTCTGCTAATTTTTCCAAGCCGGAGCCCCACCCCTCCAAACTGAGGCCCAGAGCCTGCCGCTGGAGTCCTATTGCTGGAGTTGGGGTGGTGATGCTGAAGCCCAGAGCCCCAGGGCTGAAGCGGGGGAGGGAGGGCCACTGAAGCCTGAAGCCTGCTCCTGGAGCCCCTCAACCCCCAGGAAGGTGAGTTGGGAATTCACCGGCTGCCTGTAGAGTTGAAGGTTCTTCCCCTGCCAAGAACACCCCACAGCCTCACATGTCTACAGATGCGCTGCCAGGAACCTCCTGGGGACTGTGCAGTACATGGGACCAATCCCCCGCTGGTGGGGCCAGCAAACACCAAGGCAGCGCATCCAGGAGCAACAGCTGGATGCTTGCAGGGAGGGGCCCCTGCTTTGCCTCCCGCCCCCATCTCTGCCCAGGAGGCTGTTGTGGCTGCAAAAAAGTTCCTGGGAGGCCACATGCAGCCACGGTGGCCACATTTGAGAAGTGCTGGGTTAGGTGATCTCCCATATGTCTTCAAATGGGATCACTGTCCCTCTGTCATAGATAGTATAGGAAAGAAATTACTGTGCAAGGAAGCTAGTCCCAGAACAACCTACTGCATCCATAGCCTGAGTCATACACAAGGGAGAAACCATTAAACTGACAGAACAGCAGGTCTCAAGGCTGTAGCACCATGCAGTCAAATTGTCCTTGCATTGGGAATACTTTTCACACAGGCACCTTTCCAGTTACAGTGAAGGCTGCTGTCTGTTGTCCCTGATGATTCAACCAATAGGTGAGGGATTTTGTGTTTAGGGCTGGCTGGAAAATAACAGTTCTCTTTCCCCCAAATATTAAAGCTTTCTAAATGTGTTTTTGTTTTGGTGAGGATTGAAAATGAGATCTTTTGAAATTTTGGGGTCCTGTGAGTGCTAGAAGGGAACTGGCAACTCACATTTAAGAAAACTGGCTGTTTTTTTAAAGTCCAGTTTCTGACTGTACCCTTGAAGCAGAATATACTGATTTAAAACAAGCCTTCAAAGCAAACTTTATCAGAATTTTTCTGCTCCCTTGTTAATGTTTAGAAGGAGATTTTTGGCAAAGGAGAAACTGACAATATAGAGGTGGGAGTTACCGAGGGACTTAAGTGCCTAACTCCCTTTGAGATCAATGGGAGTTAGGCACCTAAATACCTTTGTGACCACCACCTTTGGTGACTATCCAAGAGAAAAGTGAAAATGAACATACATGAAAAGCTGTACTCAGTCTTAGGTCATGCTAGTGTAAACCCAAAGAAAATTCATTGTAAATTGATGTAAATCCTAAATTACTTCAGATTTACATGAGTATAATATAAAGTAGAATTTTGCTTAAACTTCCGAAAAATACAAACAGAAAACATATAGAAAGAGAACACTTTTTCCTCTTCTGCTACTTGCGACTATAGAAAGTACCACATTTTCAGAGAAAAATGTGATTCGATGGCTTTCCTTTTTATGGTCTGTACTAGCTATAGGTTATGTCCAGATTAGTGATCCATTCATCCATTCTGCAGCACTACTCTTTACACTGCTGGTGAATTGTCCCTGTCTGATCAACTCTTCTCCTGGAGGCTGGCCAGTCTGGTATTGAGTATTGTCAGCCATGGCAGATGCTGCTCAAGGAGATAAGGAACGTACACATTGTTGTTTAGTATGTTGTCAAATTGCTCTTGGTAAATTGTTTCTTTTAAAACTTTTGTTAGAGAGGAAAAAGAGAGCACCCAGGGAGATCATTTTTAAGCTTAAAAGAAAATATTGCAAACAATGAAGAACACACTATATACTATAACCCAAAAACAATTATGAATATTTGTCAATGTTCCATTAACATTAGATCTTGGTTTGCTAGTGTCTCACTGCTCTACAGCCAAAATGCTTCTGAAATAAATGTAGTCAAACTTTACTAATTCTGGGTCACTGAGAATGAAAATGATGCTTAAAATTGTTGGCTCTAGTCTAGCTGATGGGCTCCAGACTACAGCAGTGGATTCTCCTGGCAGGTGATGTTAGGGTTTCCATGTTCCGTGACCGTCAAAAGGATCTTGTCCCATTCTTCTTCATGGAAGGTGATCTTGTAGCCTGCAACAACATCGATGGTGTGATGGCAGCCCTCAACATCGTTCACGATCCAGATGAGTGGAGACTGTTCATTGATTCATCGAAGATGAGTCTTAAAGCTGTTTTGCTGCATAATGGCAATGTTTTGCCATCAATTCCAGTTGGTCATGCAGTCCATATGAAGGAAACCTATGACAACATGAAACAACTTTTGAGGTGCATAAACTATGACCAACATCAGTGGCAGCTTTGTGGCGATTTGAAGGTTGTTGCTCTCTTGCTTGGTCTGCAGACTGGATACACAAAGTACTGCTGTTTTCTCTGCGAATGGGATAGTCGTGCAAGAGATTCCCACTACATCAAGAAAGATTGGCCACTCCGACAGTCATTGGAGCCTGGGAGGAAAAGTGTTCAGCATCCACCACTTGTTGAATCAAGGAAGATTTTGTTACCACCCTTACACATCAAGCTGGTTCTGATGAAGAACTTTGTCAAGGCCATTGACAAAACACAAGCAGCTTTCAAGTACCTCCGTGGAAAATTTCCAAGGTTAAGTGAAGCTAAGATAAAGGAAGGTGTCTTTGTTGGTCCTCAGATTCGTGAACTTCTTCGAGATGATGCATTTGACCATGCACTGCGTGGCAAGGAAAAGACGGCATGGAAAGCCTTCAAATTAGTGGCAATAAATTTTCTCGGAAACAACAAGGCAGACAACTACAGGTTGTTGGTGGAAAACCTCCTCAAGGCATACAAAAGCCTTGGTTGCAACATGTCACTAAAGATACATTTTTTGCACTCTCATCTAGATTTTTTTCCACCGAACTGCGGAGCAGTGAGCGACGAGCACGGCGAGCGATTTCACCAGGACATTGCAACAATGGAGAAACGCTATCAGGGCAAATGGAGCCCATCAATGCTTGCAGACTATTGCTGGACAGTGACAAGAGATGCTCCATTTAATGAATACAAGAGACAAGCCAAGAAGCGCCGAGTAGACACTGAATAGGACTAAACTATGTACATAATAGTTTTTTGCCTTTTCTTTCATAATAAATTTTATTTATATATCCCTTTTGCTGATTTTTAAAGTGTTACATAAACAGGACAGGTGAAATATTATCATGTAAAGCAACCATAAACACATGAAAAGACCTAGGTTTACAATTTATGATTAAAACTCTACTATCTACACAATATACATAGACATAAAATGTAAAAACTTAAATATCTTAGAAACAGTAGCCAATCAGTTGTTTTAATTGTCATATTTGAATTCAGCACATCAAAATACATAATAAATAGCACATTTCATCTCTGAAGCAGACGACTTCTCAAAAATTGTAGACCAGTGTAATTTAACCAGTCCCCAGTCTTAATTCCAGTCTTACTTTGAGATGCTGTAACCTGCTGGTGAGCACTAAAGCAGTTGACCTGTCCCTTGCATATTTTCAAGAGTTTGACATTTTTTTCCTCACCTTGATTTGGGATGAAAAGTCAAAATCTCAAAAAATTTTTGCAAACTGTTTTTTTTTTAGGTTTTGATAAATGTTTAATGTAAAAAATGTTGAAAGGTTTTATTTCAGTTCTGACCTTTTTCATCTTTATTTAACCTTTTAAAAAAAATCTAATGAGTTTAACTATCAAAATGAAAAGTCATTTCAAATTAGAAAACTTGAATTTTTCATTTCAAAAATATTAATTCACAACTTGTTTTAAATGTTTGTTGTTGCTTTTTTCAGGAGATTCATCAAAACTGAATTGCCAACAAATGGCATTTTTTGACAAAAAGTTTTGTGTGTTAAAAAATTGCCAGCCAGCTCTATTAAGCACTGACATGACATTTCTTCAGCAGAGTTTCAGCGTCTAACTTGGGAACCACCCCATGATGGTAAAGAATCTTGGGAATCTTAATCAAGATTACTGAAGAGACTGGCTAGTAGCTAACTGGATGGCTAATGTGAATACAGTTTTGCCAAGACCTAGTAAAATTTATGATCACTACCAATTGGCTTGGTAACATTTGGATCAAATTAAAACAGCTTCAGCAAGATGTACTTCATCCTCTTAATTCCTCTTGCTATCTCCTCACTATATGACCTTTGCTAGCACCTCTAAAATAATGTACTACGGGTGAGATTTAAAAAAGTATTTAGGCACCCAAGGATGCAGACAGTCAGCTATTGGGATTTTCCACAGTATCTAAGGCACTTCTGAAAATGCCAGTAGGCATCTATTGGCATCTCTAGACAGCTACGATGTGATGGGGTGTGCACCCCTCACCAGCCCTGATAGAGTTACTGAGGGCCTGAGAGGCCAGTTAGATTACCTAGCAACACCTGAAAGAGAAAGAGGGCCAAAGTTAATTTAGAGCGAAGCCCAGCTGGGGAAGAGCTGGGACAGCACTATAAAACCAGGAAACTGAGAGCAGAAGGGAGTTACAGGGGAAGGAAACTGCAGTCATTCCCTGGGAGGTTGTCAGGGACAAGGAGGAAATCCAAGGGGAGAGTAAGCTCTGGGACTCTGCCCTGGAGTCTGGTAAGAAGCTAGGATGGGGCTGTCATGGTATAATTCCCAAATCTGAACCTTAGCATCCAAAATATGGGTACCAGCATGAATCCTCTAAGCTTTATTATCAGCTTAGATCCTGTAGTGCTGCCACCAATCAGGA
>NC_133770.1:54998932-55049163 GCF_003597395.2 Chelonoidis abingdonii | reverse complement strand
TTTAGAATAAACAGATTAATACAACACATGCACCTTTACATATACTACTAAGTATGTAAACTACAAGACTTTCTACATTTTAAGGACAATTTTTAACCAGTGGATTCTGGGAAACTTTCACAGGAGAGTGCATAAGGAGGAAATCCAAGGGGAGAGTAAGCTCTGGGACTCTGCCCTAGAGTCTGGTAAGAAGCTAGGATGGGGCAAATCAGTCATGGGTAGAACCTGGTGCAGCAGGTAGGCCTGGGTTCCTCTATAATCACTCGTATAGTGGCAGAGTCTGAGCCGAACACTTTATGGAGACAGTATTTTGACAGCGGTCCTGTTGCACTTTGTAACCCCAGAAGGTGTGGACTAAATGGTGATATGGCTGGAGGGTCAAGGTACGAAAAGAACTTTAACAAAAAACACAGAATAGAGGAGGGAACCCAATGTAGTGGGAGCTACTTTCCAGATTAGACATGAGGAGGCACACTAGCAGTGAGTGGGACTCCTGTTCCATATGGGTATGTCTACGCAGCAGTCAGGCACTGTGACTTCCGGTGTGGATAGAGAGTTGTAAGCTAGCTCATCTTGAGCTAGCACACTCCAACAGAAGTTGTGGTACAGGCAGTGGCTTGGGCTAGCCTCCTTTGTTTGGACTAGGGTGGCTAGTTACCAAACTGCTATTTTTAGTTCACTGGCTCAAGATGAGCTAGTATAAGTCTGTTTGTCTGTGCTGGGAACCACACCTCCCAGTCGCAGTGTAGACATAACCTAAATACCTTTGAAAATCCAGCCTTAAGTAAAATTATGCCTAATCTAGTAATTTTTATAAACTGTCATCAGACTTTTTTCTGTTAATCAGAAGGACACTTTGAAACTCTTGCAGAAGTTAGATCAGGTGATGCAATAACAATCACATCAGTTTGCAGCATCACCAGGGACTTTCCCTTGCCTCTATGAAGTTGCTAGGCTACTATCTTAAAGAGACAACTCACTTGATTAATTGCAAATACAGAACTTTTTTTTAAAGCAAATACATTTATAACAGCATAGGCTGAATGAAATAGACTTCTGCAGCAAGCTAAATATTAGAACTGTAATCTTGTGGTCTTCCTTGAATACTGTATTAGGAGTGAAACCACTGATTTTACTCAGAGAACATAGGTTGTACCAACTCCCAGCTATGTTTCAGCTGTGAGAAACTAACATGTTGTTGATGGATAAGTGCTTGGCGATTTTTCATGTATTGTTTGTTTCTGTCTATTATTTTCTAAATAAATATGATCTGATTAAATGTGTGTTAAATATAACTGGCAAATGAATGCCTTAAAGTTTTAGTGTGTCTCTAATCCAAAAGTTATTAAACTGCTTTTTCTTTTCATTCCTTGTCTTTTGAAACTTTCCAAAGGAAGAAAAAGTTAGTTTTTATTTGCCATCATATAGTGCTTCTACTAATAAATAATAATAATTATAGATAACATAGAGAAACATTTTTTCACAAGCTATCTGGTTATTTCTCAGTGGAGCTTATTGGCAAGAGATTATAGTTTCATTCATTTCCTGAATTTTTTTGTGATATATAAATGATGTCGGAGAAAAACTCAGTTCTCACTTTTTGTTTGGGTGCAGCAAAATCAAATACTTTATTATTTCTCCAGCAATTGCAATAGAGGGAGGGAGTGCCCTAGGACACTGGGTTGCCCCAGTCCTGGACAGGTCTCTCCTCAGGTAAACAATTACAGCAAGCATTTACACCTCGTTACAGACAATAACAAGCAATAATATAGACAATAATGAGCAACAGCCGCATTTTGTTTATACATAGGCTATCCTGCTATCTTATTTTCCTCACTTCTGGGTGCCAGTCTACGTATTTGATTATCAGTGCAAGGTCGTGATAACTTCTCACACAGTTCTTTCCTACTCGCCTCACACTATCCTCGCTTCTACAAATCTCACATCATTAGGGTTACAGCTGGCCTAACTCTTGCTAACAGACTGACATGCATTAAGATCCCCTACAAATCCTTGTCAATTCTTTCGCTTCTTCCACAATGATGTATATTTTTTTTGACAAAAACCTGAAAACTTTCAATTAAAACAAATTTTAAAACTGTTTTCCATATGGTAAGACAGTGTTTTGGTGGAAAATTTTCAGCCAGCTCTACTTATGAATGTTTCCTCTTGCCAAACCCCAGAATAAAATGCGTATGTGAGATTTGTGCATGGTTTTGCTTGCATCTCATGGAAGTAGCAAAGGAGAGGCATTAGCCTTGTCACTGCTAGATCCTGATTTAGTGAGGGGACAGCAGAAATGAGGAGACTGCAATGAACTGAAAAAGCAGGTGAGGGAGTAACAGCACAGCACAAAGCTTCAGTGGGTTGGAGAAATGATGCTGAGCTGAACGCCCTGAAAAAGGTCTGGAATAAATACGACTTTTAAAAATCAAATCCAAAGCACTTGAAACCATTGAGAAGATACTAAGATTAAAGAAAGGAGACTATAATTAATCAGTAGTGGGAAGCTGACTTGAGGATTTCTGCACGTTGTGTATGTCTGTATGTCTCAGGCTCAGACAGTGGTGCAGCTGCCGGCTACAGCTCATTGATATTCTGTATGTGAAACCCAAGGGAAATAACAGACTCAGGTCTTCTTTTGGGGTTGGAAGGCAATGGGGAGGGAATGATGCCCTTCTAGGTTAGTTCGCAGAAGATCAAGCTTGTGTAGGGCACACGATTTTTCACCTTGAAGTGCAGTGATTTATGCATGAAATGAGAGAATATACCTTACTCTTTAACCCTTACCATGCTCCAATGTGGAAAAGTGACATATTTGATAGCTCATATTCTACAAATGCTGTGGAATATAAACTCATTTTTCAGTGAGGGTTTGGCTACTTTAGATTTATTGTATTATTCATACTACATCCTTCCTTAGGGCTCTGCTAACACATCAGCAAGGGTGTGGAAAACCCTCAGTGCTGCAGAACAGCCGGGAGTCTACTTTATAACAGAAAACAGCCTGCAAAAAGGCTGAGCAGGGTGGCTCTGCCCCCACCCCCACCGGCTTTCTCTGCAACAGTTAGGTAGTGCAGAGGTTTGTGGGAATGGATCAGAAGGCATGAGGGAGTGGCCATGGGAGCAACCATTATGTGTAGGTTTCCTCATTACCCCATGGACTGTAATAATGGCAGAGGAATGGCACCAAGACATGTGGTTCGTAGGAGGAGGATAACCTCTCCTCTAATTTTGAAATTTCTTGCGCAAAGCTCATTTATTCAGATGTCAGCATTTACCCCTTAAGTAGTGTCATGCATTAAATAGTTTCTGTATGGTAATTTAAGATATTCTGCATACTTAAGATAATGTTATCTACCTTTAAACGAGTGCTTCTGAAACTTTACACAGAAAAGGTAGTTATGCATAGAATCCATCTGGAAGCATCATTTTACATAAATATTTGGGTCCTGGTCCTCCTCTATTTACAAATTTTAAAAACAGTGTAGCACATCCATTGACTTTACTGGGGTCATGACTTTGCACTGGGTTTCACTGAAGTCAGAATTAGACCACCTGGAAAGAGTGCGAACCTACTTTGGAATGAGATGAAACAAACCACGCATCTGTCTTTTTACTAAAGCTGTGTGTGGCCAATGGTTTAAAAATTCCAGACATCATGTTTACACAACATTTAAAGTAGGAAAAGCAGTCTTCCATACAAGAGGAAACATGGGAAAGGGCCCCATCAATAACAAAAAAAATACATTTTGTGTGCTTTACCCACCATGTCAATATACTTTACAAGGAGTAATGGGCACCTTGCAATTAAATACTGAATCGGTGTATCTCCACTGAAGTAAAAAGAGCTGCACCAATTTACACTAGCTAAGGTTTGCTTGGCTCAGTCTTTTCAGTAATTAAGATCAGTCACAAGCAGCATCAAGTATATTCCTAAACTTGTAATGAGAAATGACTTCCAGAATCAAGGGGCATAACTATAGAAGTTCCAACATCATGCAATTGTAAGGTGATTCTAATCTTAAGGAAAGCCTCCAAAAATGCTTTGTGATGAAAGTTCAGCCCCATCTACTAGAGAATGGTCTTTTAAAGCCAAAGTTTAAAAACAAGAAATTGTACTGGCAAAGTATATATACACATGCACACCTAGAGCTGCATGAACCAGAGGTATCTGTATATATGCAAATTGGATAACTTCAGGTATACTAATATAGGACCAGATTAGGATGTGCAGTTGCCTGGTACAAATGTGGGTTCTGTATGCTTACTATTTAAATGGGCATTTTTGAAAATTTGATCCATGATGTTTTTATGTAGGTTCTATGCAGTAACCATCACCTTCCCCCTTGGCATCCTTGGTGTTCTTTCCTCTTCTTCTCTGTTTTCCCCTATAAGTTTTTCTTTAAAAATTACTTTACCTTTTTTAAAGCAACAAAGTCCTGTGGCACTTTATAGACTAACAGATGTATTGGAGCATAAGCTTTCATGGGTGAATACCCACTTCGTCAGACGCATTTTTTTTTTGAAAATGTCCTAGTCCTGTTCTGTGTCTAAAAACTAAGTTCCTCTTCAGAGTGGGTGTCCTTTGTGCCTGTCATTGAAAGTTCTTCAGGACAGGGATGATCTCATTTTCTGTCGTGTGCAAACACATCATCCCACCTAATAAATATTAAAAAAATACATTTCCATTTCCAGCCCAACAGAGTGTGCTGCTCCTCCCATTGTTAATTCACTGAAGCCTGTGGGTGGCGCAGTAAGGTTGGTGACTGTGTGAATAGTATAAGACATTGCCTGTGCCACCACTGCTATATATTGGCCCTGTGATAAAAAGGGGTCTAGGGATTTGGGGCATGGTCTCTGCTTCTGCCCTTTTTTTGCCAGCAGCCTTGAACAGGCAGCTAGAGATTTGCTGAGACAACTTTCAATTAGATTGCAGGCTGAACTGGTTCCCAGTTATCTTGGGAAAAGGGAGGCCCAATGTCCTCTTTGCTCCTTCCTCCTCTGCTTCAGAAGCTCTAAGTAGAGCTCTGGTGCAAGCGATGGTCAGGGCTCAACTGTTAGCTCAAATGCATTCTACATTTTGATTCACACAAGAAATATACATGACCTCAGACTAAAGGGCTTTAGCAATATAATCAATTAACTGCATTGGCAAAAGAGTGGTAAATGCAGGCAGGTGACTGGATTTCTGAAGCTAGCTTTTACAGTCACTGCTATTTTAATATCTAAGACTGAGATTTTAAAAGCAGCCTAAAGGAGTTAGGCACCTGACTCCCATTGAAATTCAATGTGTTTGGGGCACCAAACTCCTTTAGACTTTTAAAATTTCTAGAGCAGCCTAAAATCTTTGTTTGAATTTATTACATGGAATACTTTTGTGAAACTGTGAAAATGGATCCAGATTGTCACAATGGCACATTCACATCTTTCTTTCTCTCTCACTGAATTTCTACCTTTGTGGTATCTTATTCTGAATTAGTTTATATTAGTGCTGGTAAATTATATTTTGCTGAAAGATTTTTTACAGTAGAAAATGCTTTCTATCCAAATTGATTTTTTTTCAAAAATGTTCCTTTTTGTAAATGCTTTTTGTCCAATTTTATGTTTTGAAACAATTTGTGTAAACCAAAAAAAAATAGTTTTGGCATTTGGGGTTTTTTGATAAAGAATGAAATTTCAAAGAAAAATGTCAATGAGTGTTTTTTAATACATGAGGACATAAGAATGGCCACATTGAGTAAGATCAAAGGTCCATCTAGCCCAGGATCCTGTCTTCCAAGAGAGGGGCCAATGCCAAGTGCTTCAGAGGGAATGAACAGAAGAGGTAATCATCAAGTGATCCATTCTCTGTCACCCATTCTCAGCTTCTGGGAAATAGAGGCTAGGGGCACCATCCCTGCCCATCCTGGCTAATAGCCATTGATGGACCTGTCCTCCATGCACTTATCTAGTTTTTTTTGAACTCTAGTTGTTTTAATCTATTTTCTTTGGGGGGGGGGGTCAGGAGAAAGTATTTTCCCAACAAACTCTAGTTTAAACATGTCTCTTCCATTAAATACTACAACATACATTGCCAATATCCTACATGGTCTTTTGCAGGTTGCTTTGTTACACATGAAAGAAAGCTACAATAAAAACTGTGAATCCAAAGTTGAATGAGAAGTGCTCTCTCTCCCCTTACCTGATGTTTATTTCCTTTGTTCGCTTCTACCACTCTTCCATGTCTGTTAAAGAGAATCTATCAGAAAAGCATTCATAGTCACTGTGGGAGATTTAAGTAATACTGCCCCCACTATGTAAATGTAAAAAGCTTATTATTATGGTGAATATAGTGAACGCTTACTGTGCTGCTTCAGTGCTGCTAATAAACCATATCAAGCCAATTTACTCTGTCCATTCAGTAGTCTCAGATATCAAACCTGCAGCTAGAATGCTGATTTTAGTATTGGGATGAAAAGCAGGAAGCTCTGAGGCTTGACCAAACATCAGTGCAACAGTAAAGCAGGAAACCATGATGCTTTAACTACCTGACCAGTTGGACTACTTTTTGAATTTCTCGGAAGCAAGAGAAAAATACTGTACTCATACATCAGAATTGCACAAATGCACCTTTATTCATTTGTTTGTATTGCCTGCTTGCTTGCTTTTTATCTTGGTTTCTTGCTCAGAACTAAAAGTTAAAAACAACAAAAAATTATAATTGGCCCTTCCTTCTCTCATATTACACGTGAAACTGCAAAAAAATGCATTGTATCTGGAAGCCAAACAACCAAAATCTAGACTTGAAACCCAAACAATTTGGTTATACCATTAGTGATGATCTTAACAACAGAGATACATTAATTAAGATGCAGTTACACTGTAATTACAACATTATTTTAATTTTTGAAACCTGTAATCATCATTAATTCATATAACTTGAAGCTTAACTTAATGTCTGAATTACTTCCAGTTATTCTTTTAGTCTCAAACTCAATACTTTTTTTTTTTAGATTTCTGGTCCATTAACTACATAGTAGTTATGCTGTAATTAATCTGAAGTTATATTATTTCATATGTATATTTAATGAAATATACTACAATCCGTGGTTTAACAACATATCTGAATTACCTTAGTTTACAGTATCAGAGGGGTAGCCGTGTTAGTCTGGATCTGTAAAAGCAGCAGAGAATCCTGTGGCATCTTATAGACTAACAGACGTTTTGGAGCGTGAGCTTTCGTGGGTGAATACCCACTTCGTCAGACGCAGGTAGTGGAAATTTCCAGGGGTAGGTATATATATTGCTAGCAAGCCCAAGCTGAGATAACGAGGTTTAGTTCAATCAGGGAGGATGGTCCCTGTTTCTAGCAGCAGAGGTGTGAAACACGGGAGGAGAAACTGGTTCTGTAATTGGGCAAGCCATTTCCAAGTCTTTGTTTAGTCCAAGAGCTGATGGTGTCCCAAATTTGCAGAGAACTGAAGCTCAGCCAGTTTCTCTTTGAAAGTCTGGTCCTGAAGTTTTTTTTTGGCTGCCAGGCGGCCACCTTAAGGTTCTGCTATGTTGTGGCCAGGGAAGGTTGAAGTGTTCTCCTACAGGTTTTTGTATATTGCCTTTCCTGATATCTGATTTGTGTCCCCTTTATCCTTTTCCGTAGTGAACCTGTCCAGTTTGGTCCGATGTAACCATAGCGAGGGGCATTGCTGGCAATATGATGGCGTATATTACATTTGTGTGGACGTGGCAGGTGATGAACCAGTGATGGTATGCTGATCTGGTTAGGTCCTGTTGAAGGTGTCGCTGGTGTAGATATGTGGGCAGAGCTGGCATCGAGGGTTTGTTGCATGGATTGGTTCCTGAGGTAGAGTTACTATGGTACGGTGCGCAGTTGCGTGAGAATACGTTTCAGGTTGGCAGGTTGTCTGTGGGCAAGGATTGGCCTGCCACCCAAGACCTGTGAAAGTTTGGGATCATTGTCCAGGATGGTTGTAGATCCCTGATGATGCAGTTGGAGGGGTTTTAGCTGGGGCTGTTGTGATGGCCATGTGGAGTCCTGTTGGTTTCTTTCTTGGGTTTGTCTTGCAGTAAGAGGCTTCGGGTACACGTCTGGTCTCTGTTGATCTGTTTCCTAATTTCCTCGTGCCGGGTATTGTGAGTTTGAGAATGCTTGTGGAGATTTTGTAGGTGTTGGTCTCTGTCTGAGGGGTTAGAGCAGATTGCGGTTGTACTCAGTGCTTGGCTGTAGATAATGGATCGTGTGATGTGCCGGATGGAAGCTGGAGGCATGAAGGTAGGCATAGTGGTCGTAGGTTTTTCGATATAGGATGGTGTTAATGTGACCATCACTTATTTGCACCGTGTGTCTAGAAAAGTGGACCCCCATGTGATTGGTCCAGGCTTGAGGTTGATGGTGGGGTGAAGTTGTTGAATCATGGTGGAATTTTTCTAGAGTCTCCTTCCCATGGGTCCAAGATGAGAAGATGTCATCAATGTAGCGTAGGTGGGAGAGGGCGTGAGTTGACACGAGAAGCTGAGGAAACGTTGTTCCAGGTCAGCCATAAAAATATTGGCATATCGTGGGACCATGCGGGTGCCCAAGCAGTGCCACTGCTATGGAGATATATATTGTCACCAAACTTGAATATAGTTGTGTGTGAGTATAAAGGCACAGAGCTCAGCAGCCAGTTGTGCTGTGGCATCATCAGGGATACTGCTCCTGACAGCTGTATTCCATCTGTGTGTGGGATGTTTGTGTAGAGAGCCTCTACATCCATGGTGGCTAGGATGGTGTTTTCCTGGAGTGACCAATGCATTGTAGTTTCTCAGGAAATCAGTGTTGTCACGAGATAGCTGGGAGTTGCTGGTGGCATAGAGTCTGAGTAGAGAGTCCACATATCCAGACAGTCCTTATTCATTTTTTGAATGGCAATAATACAAATCTGTAGGAGAGCACTTCAACCTCCCTGGCCACACTATAGCAGACCTTAAGGTGGCCAATCCTGCAGCAAAAAACTTCAGACCAGACTTCAAAGAGAACTGCTGAGCTTCAGTTTCATGCTGAAATTTGACACCTCAGCTCTGGACTAAAAGACTGTGAATGGCTTGCCAATTACAGAACCAGTTTCTCCTCTTGGTTTCACACCTCTGCTGCTAGAACAGGGACCCAATCTCCCACTGATTGAACTAACCTCGTTATCTCTAGCTTGCTTGCTAGCATATATATACCTACCCCTGGAAATTTCCACTACCTGCATCTGACGAAGTGGGTATTCACCCACGAAAGCTCACGCTCCAAAACGTCTGTTAGTCTGTAAGGTGCCACAGGATTCTCTGCTGCTTTTAGTTTACAGTGAACCCCTTCACTTGTGTATTTCCTAATCTACCTATCTGTATAACTACACTATAATTAATATATCTGTATTGTCAAATGCATCTAGGTTGTCTTTCCAGCTATTTATCTAGATGCATATCTGTTGGATATAAGCAAAATGTGCAAAGGCACCCATCTGAAAAGTGAACCGGGGAAAAACAGCATGGTAAATTTAGTCCACCAAGTTATTCTGTATGATTTGCACTTGGGAAATGCATCTTCCTTGTCCAACAATTCCTCATCAAAGAGCAGAATACGCAACAACAAGAACGTGTGCACGTTTTGGCTCATTAATTCAAGGATTACTTAAGATATTAATGATCTTTTTAAAGTTTAAACCATTAGTGGATCTTGGCTTTGTTTCATATCACAGCTTTATAATGCAACTTAAATTGCATTAAAGTGGAATCTCCTTCTTTGTCTTATCCCACCATGAAAAAATAACCACCTCTATTTACTATAGAAATTTCAAAAATAGATACTAAAGTGGTCCTAAACTTTGTTAAGGCTTCACCTTCTTTCCAGTCTTACCTTGCAGCTCTTTTCAGCTTCCTGCTTTCTGCTAAAGTTCATTCTCTGATGAGCCTTTGAGCTGTCAGTCTGTCTCCCTAGCCTCTCTGTCTCCATTGTAATTGGCAATTTGCTTGAAATTGTTTTATTCCTTCCCTGGCCATTTGACTGCAGGGAACAGTTACTTAATGTGTCTTCCTTTATAGGGGCAGTACGCAGAAAAGGCAAGTAGACCAATTAAGTGGCTACTGCATTAGCATTAACCTTTTCAGAAAATGTGAGCATAGTGTCTAGAAAAGATTCAGTACTTAATCAGTTTCTCACAGCTAGAAAAGTACTATTTTTGCTTATTGACACTAATTCGTCACTCAGTTTCTCTTGTATTGGTGAAGGTGCATTGCCAGAGTCGGTTGTTGGTAGGCTTACCCATTTGCAGTTTGGGGATAATTTACCCCTTTATTTCATATGCAGTGGAGGGTTAAGAAAGTTCTCAATTTGACTGCCAATAGACCACACTTTATTAGCTATCACTTTGCCCCTCCCGTAAATCTCAAATGGGACTATTATGCACTTTGGATATGGTTTTCAGCCAAGCACCTGATGTTTTCATTATATTAGCATCAATGGTGGCCAAACTTCCAAAGGTTTAGTGGTCTGGATAAGTATCCAGAATTGTGAATACTTTTCTGAACATTAAGTTCCCCAAATCAAGCCTTAGGACCTTTCCTCACCATACAACCAACCTCTTTCCCCAGTGCACCTCTTCTCCTCCTGCATCTGCTGTCTCCTCTGGGGAGAAAGCATGACAGCTTAATATCCATCTCCACACAGTTCTTCTTCAGAGAGTGGCTTGCTCCATCCCATTCCAGTGTAGGTTTGTGCTCTCACTACGTGATATGATCTGATGCAGCACAATGCAGTAGCCCCTCCACTAGGTCCTACTGATTTCCTCCTGGATCTATGCCTGAAAGTGTTCCTCAGTAGTGTGAAATCCTTGAACACATAAGATTCCCTCCCTCCATTCTTAGGAGATTAGCAATTTTCATGGGCATGGAGAAAGGAAGGAAATTTGTGCACTCTCATGTTTCATAATACCATGAAGAACTATGATAGAACTATACTCACAGTTTTTCTAATTGCAAAAGCAACAAGATCAGCAGGAACTGATGGAGGGATGTACACACCACAGGAGTGGGAAAACATGCCAGCTGTTTTTCCATTGAAGATGAGATACTCTGGGCTGGATCGAAAGACATCCCATGTCTGGATATACTTGACAATGTAGACTGGTTCTAATTAGAGCTGTTTGAACATTTTTTAATTGCAACCCTTTTCCAATGATAAATGGCTTTTTGACAAACCAGAATTATTTCTTATAAAATATATAAATAAAGAAACAAAATAAAATAAATGAGTTTGTTGAAAAATGTTGGGTTTGTGTTGAAAAACCAAATCTCATTTTTTGTTTTTGTGGGTGTTTTTTTTTTTAAATCAGTAACCAAAACTTATCACTTATCTGGTTTTGGATTTTTCATCAACCCCCCACCTGCAAACAACTGAATTTAAAAAATGGTGGGATGGTTTTTTTTGGTTTGTCACAGCTTTAGTTTGCATTTGCTTAGTTTACTCTATCTGTGTCTATTGTATTTCAAAAGCACTTATCTCACTTTCTCAATGTCAAAAGTATTAATCTCACAGACCTCAAATGGTGCCTGATCCTGCCCTGTTCAAGTCAATGGGATCTTCACCATTGACTTCAAGAGGCTGAGGATCAAATCCCTGGAGAAAAGAGAAAATGAAGTAGAAATAGTGGACTTCTTGCTGCACTCAGTCAAGATGAGTTGTTTCTGGAGGCTTAAGTGAGCATTTTCAGTCTGTATGGGGTCCATCATAGATTCCAAGGCAAGAAGAGACCATTGTGATCATTTAGTCTGATCTCTTGTATAACACAGGCTATAGAACTTCCCAAAAATAATTTCTAGAGCAGATCTTTTAGAAAAACATAAATCTTGATTTAAAAATTGACAGTGATGGAAAATCCACTTACATTTTATAAGTCTAGATTTTAATCAACATGTGTGGTATAAAGTCAAAAGTCTTACAGAACTCTATGTATATTACATCAAAACTGTTACTTTTATCAGCGAAACTTGTAAGAGCATAAAAAATAAAAATTGTAGTCAGCTACAAATTTGAGAAATAGAGCAAGATCCCAACCCAAATCCCTTACAGGTACATGCATCCCACAATTCACAAATTACTTTTCAATATTACATACAAAGTTGTAAGGTTCAAAACAGTTGCAACAATCTTAAACATCCCAGTTGCTTTGCTAGTGATTATATAAATAACCTTTAATTTTGCATATCTGTTCTTCTAGTTAAGCTGCTTTCTTAACTCTGAGAATCAAATGTTCACAAAGCAAATGTCAAACTGAAAATTAATATGCTACAAAATGAGCAGCAGTGAAATAGAGAAGTGATGTCCAATGAAAATTGCAGGCAAAACTTTAGCAATAAACTACTTAGTCTGGTACTGGTCTCTTATCACTCATGTTCTGAGGAGAACCATCCCCAAATCTTTTGTTTTTATTCCTGGGGCCTCAAATAGCTGACATTTCCTCTGGATCTGGTTCACTGTTGCTTTGATAGACAAGAGTGACACAAGATGCTGCTCCCACCAGGCACAGAGAGCCAGATGTTGTTTTACAGTTACTCTGTTGTAAATCTGAAATAACTATATTTGAATCAAAATAGCTACTCTGCAAGTACATCAGTGCAAGTGAGAGCAAAATTTAACCTGGGGTGTCCTTTGTGCAGTGTTCCCGGGGCTTGACAGCCTGAAAATGAAAGACTGCATGACGGATCCGAACTCAGATTCCCCATATAGCAGCTATATTGCAAGACTACCTCCGTGCACCCCCTGCCCCCAGAATAGAAACGTGCTTTCTCAATACCACATGTGTAGAATGTCTGAGCATTAGGAGTTAACAATCTAATCCACTAGCATCTAGTCTAATATGCTTCTGTGCTGGGAGGAACTGCGGTTACATTTTCAATGTGTCACTGATGACTGAACACATTAGAAACGTCATTCCTTATCAGCTAGAAGAAACACTTTTTTTCTCATCTCCTCAGAGGTGTGTGATATCAAAATAAGTTTCATGTGCAAGGATAGTGATTGAGTGCCCAAACCTGCAGCCATTGTGGCAAATTTCACATTGATTTCAGCAATGCAGAATCAAGATATTAAGGGCGGAATGAGGGACGCTGTGTCAGGATATATAAACCCTGCACCAGCGAGGAAGGGAGTAAGCAGCTGTTCTGGGCCCAGGAAGTCCTTAGAGGAGGAACTCAAAAGGAGAGCAGGCCAGCTCAGTAGGGCAGCAGATAGTGGAGGTGAAGTGACTTACCTTCTGAGCTCCTGAAGAAGCTCTTGTGAGATGATGAGTCATCCCTGAACTACATCCCGATTAAGTCAAATGCGCTGATGAGTCATTCCTTTTGCTAGGTTTCAGCCAATCCACAAACATAAAGTGGGTCTGGTGACTCTCAGGGCAAATATGTAAATCTCATACAAGAAACAGCATCTCAGTCTGCCCTGCATCACTTCATGGTTGGAACTCTTCCTAGCTTGATAGTGGTGACAGACTCGAGCCTGCTCCAGTCTTGTTCCCAGCTGAGCTCCAGCCCTGCCCAGGCTCTCAGCCCCCTTCTTGCTTTGTTCCCAACCTATGCTTGACTCTTGTGTCCTTATTCTGGCTCTGACTTTTTGGTTCCTGTTCCTGGCCTGGCTGCAATTGCTTCAGTCAGTAGACTTGATCTCCAGGACTTGGTTTCTGACAGCTTTGCAGGAACTCCTGAGGCCTGACTGTAGAGATGTGGCCAACCCAAAGGGAAGAGACTTGGATTCTCAGAAGGTTGGAGACTTTATCTTTGTTTTCCAGTTATTTAATGTTTTTACTTTATCTGTTGGAACAGGTGTGACTGGTAGAAAGTGATCCAGGGAGGCAGCGATATAGCACTTAGGTGGTACAGGATTTATCTGCTTATGCTGGGCCCCAGATCTGATCCTGATGGAGAGGGTGGGCCTGGGTTCACCCAAAGGGAGACTTGTACACCCGAAGGGGGTGCCAAGGGCAGAAGTTGATGCCTGATATAGGGAGTCTAGAGGAGAAAAGCCCCTGAGGACTGAGGAGTCAAGACCTCAATCTAGGGGAAGATCATCACTTAATTGAGAGGGCTAACCCTGTTGCTGGACTTTTTTTATATAACCCAAGAAGGGCAGTCATGCAACATGTGACTTGGTCGAAGGGCTGAGTCATGGAAGGAATACACCACCACTGGAACCACAGTGGCTGTCAAGATGGCTACCAGGAAAGAATAGGACCTGTCACACCCTGTTTGACCACTGGATGGAGTCTCTGATGATTGATCCCCTTCAGAGGCATTATAGGAACTCATGGCAGGTAACTGTTTAAACAGCTACTTTTGTTTTACAAGCATTTACAGAAACTGAGGATTGTAGCAGTTGCACGTTTGGTAGTGCAGTAAAACAGACTATTTAAAGGGTGAAGAGAGCAGAAGATTTTTTTTTTTGTGGCTAGTAATCTATCTAGATACCTAAAACAAGGAACACCCTTCAGCCAGCCATAGGCATTAGTAAGAACCTAAAAAGCTAAATAAAGAGTCCTTTATAAAAGCTCACGTGGAGTGTTTTAATAATCACTCTGAACATCTTGTAGCAGCCACACACACACAAAGTTTTTTCCCTTCTTTGTGACTAATAATTGGAGCCATAGAGAATGCATCCATGGTGTCACGGATCCACAGAACTGTGCTCTGGAACAGTCCCTGGGAGGACTCCTTCAGCATGCCAGCCTCCCTTAGAGTCTCACTCTTTCACTAGGGTAAGTCACTTGGCTTCACTGCCTGCCTGGATCAAATCTTGAAGCCTTTAGCACCCCTGCTTTATGTTGTGAGCTCCTTTCAGTGAGTCCGCCTGAGTTTGACACTTGGAAAAGACTTATACTCCCAAAGGGAGCTACATACCCCCATCTTCAGCATCTGCAGTGACTCTCAGCCAGCATTGTAAAAGCAGTAGGGTTTATCAGATGTCTGGAACACAGCGTAGAAAGTCCTTGGTTAGAATAGGGAAAATGAAGTTACAACACTGTCCATTCTGGTTACCCAGAGCACCAGCCAAGCGGTCTCCGCTCTTGGCTCCCTGTCTATCCCCTTCTGTTCAAGTTTCCAGGCCAGTCCCAGCTGGCCCCTCCTCAGTCCTTTGTTGTCCAGCTGATCAAACAAGGCTGACTTCCAGGAAGGGTGGGCCATCCAGGGTCATTAGTTGCTAGGTACCAAATGTCCCTGTGCTTGGATTTACCATTTTCTTCATGGACTCCCCAGTGACAGGGGGCCAGGCCAGTCAGCTAATGTGAATAGAGCACATGCCTCTGCTTCAGAGCAGGTCTAGATGACATGGTGGTTTGAGTGCTGGTGCCCAGTGTAAGCTGTCAGGTGAGCTGCACTGGTGGGAGTGCAACAGTGAGAGATTCTCCAATAAAGTCTGTGGACCAGTCCTACAGAACAAGATAGCCTAAGGCATCTGTACTACAGTAAAAATGGGTCTATAATTTCTTTCTTCTACAGAGGAAGTCTCAGAACAGTTATTGCTGAACAGGTCATTGTTGTATATACAGGGCCACCCAGAGGATTCAGGGGGCCTGGGGCAAAGCAATTTCAGGGGCCCTTTCCATAAAAAAAATTGCAATACTATATTCTTGGCCCCAGGCCAATTGCCCCACTTGCTCCCCCTCACGGGCAGCCCTGGGAAAAATAAACCTTCCGCATCTCAGCACAAACCTAGTTTTGAGAAAACTTCTTTACAAGGTATCACTGGTTCTCAGCATCAGCTAGTGCTAAAAGGCACTAAAACTCATTAAAAGGTTGGACAAATATTTCCTCAATCAAAACTTTTTTGTTTCAAAATACTAGAGTTTTTAAAAGCCAGAAAAAAACCCATGACAATTCTGCTTTCCTTCAAAATTGTTGTGTTTGTTTTTAAATGAAAACTGGACATTAGTCTGCCAAACCCTGACTATGGTTGGGGGTATTCAGAAGTTTGTGGCCAATATTCTGCTGCTTGCTGTGTTGATTGTTTAAAGAAACAAAATAAAAAATCTGCTTTAAAAAAATCCAAAACTTTGAACCACCTCAGCCTTGTGACAATTGCCCTGAGCCCATCCAGTCAGAGATTTTTCCAGGTTTCTGATACTCCTAAGCTGGCTTCCTTAACTCAATCTTGTACTCCATAACTATGGGTTCATTTAGGTTTAGAACATAAGAAAGCCATACTGGGTCAAATCAAAGGTTTCATACAGCCCAGTATGCTGGTTTCTACCAGACCACATGGCCAATGCCAAGTTGCCCCCAGAGGGAGTAACCATAACGTATGTCAAGTGATCTCTTCTCCTGCCCATCCATCTCCACTCTCTGAAAAACATGAGGCTTAGGGACACCATCCTTACCCATCCTGGCTAATAGCCATTAATGATTTAACTCCTGCCAATTTATTTGTTTCCTAGAGACGGCTCCATGGGGATCCTTCACAAACTGGAGACGTTACTATGGGTTTGTTCTCTAGGTATAGCTTTTGTACATATTCCAATGAACTGAGCATTTGAGCTTGTTTCCAGAATCTGGGATGAGCCTATGTTATGTGAAAACTGAAATGCTCAACATAGCACATGCATGTGAATGGACACAGGGTGCTTAAAATTAAATTAACCCAGGGGCCAAACTGGGGATCAGGGCCCCCTCAGTGGGGTTCTATTGAGGTTTATTACTGCGGGGTCGCGAAGTTGATCAGCCCTCCACCTCAAAACACCTACTTTGCCTCCAAGCCATTTATAAATAGTGTTAAATGTATAAAAAAGTGTTTCAATTTATTAAGGAGGGGGCCGCATCGAGGTTTACTATGTGAAAGAAGTCACCAGAACGAAAGTTGGAACCACTGATTAATACCCCTCTGGAGCCTCGAGGAGATGCAGGGGAGATGGAGGGTCTCCTCAAGGGTGGGAGGATATTTGCTCTTCTGTCATGTGATTCCTCCCCAGTGGCTGACTTTTAAATGAAGCTACCCCTCCCTGAACATGACTCTCCTATTGGCACTGAAATTAAGTATAGACCAACAACTTGCATGTTGAGAAGTGAAAGCGGGATGTTAGGCATCCAATGGAAAAGCTAAACAGCTGCTCTTCTGCAACATGCTCAAATCTGCTGAATGGCTCCAGGGTAGGGAAGCTGTGCCTCCCACAGCCTGGCCTGACTCCCATTACCCCAGACCCCCACCCACTTCTTGCCCCCCCGCTTACCACCCTCAGAAGTCCCCAATCCCATCCTGCCTCCGATGTGTCCTCACATCCCCAGAGACACCACCCATCGTCAGGACCCCACGCCCCCTTCCCTGCCCCTGACGGCCGCCAACCCTTAGCACGCCGGCCCACTCACGAGTCCTGACAGACTCTCCGGAACGCCCACAATCCACCGCCCGTTCCCTGTCCCCTTGATCGCGCACACACTCCAACCTGCTGCCCCTCCCTGTGCCACTGACTGCCCCAGAGACTCCCGCCCCTAGCAAACCCCCCTGGCCCCGGCCCCTTACCCCCAGCTCCCCCCTCACCCGGAGCCTCAGCACGTCGCACCCAGAGCTCCGCCCCGCCCACAGCCATGTGTACGGGGGTGGGGCCTGAGCTCCTCCCCGCTCAGAGCCCCGGGGTAAAGTGGGTGGGGCTGTGAACTTCCTCCACTCAGCCCGGAGCTTGCAGCCCCACCCCGTTACTACGCAGTTCTGAGATGGGTGGAGCTCAGGCCCCACTGGGGTCAGTCTGTAGCTGTCCAGGGACACCCCTGGATTCGCTGAGGCTCTAGGACAGGGACGGAGACGGGGTTGGGCTGGGGCAGGAGCCTCAGCTGTTGTCTTGGGGGCCCCTGCGGAGCCCGGGGCCTGGCACAAATTGCCCCCTTGCCCCCACTCCCCCCCAGGCGGCCCTGTGTATATAACAGGGAATAGAAAATGACAGCTACTGAGACTATACCAAGGAAGTCTTTTTTTTGTGGGGCGGAAGGGCGGGGGAGGAGGAGATGACTTTCAAAACTGCAGATGGGAAATGGACACTTAAACTGCTCTTCATGCTGTAGAAAATTTTCAAACTCTCCAAGGAAGCTTTACTTGCAAAGTGTACGCTGAAGGAACAGAGAGGTAGCAGAGTGTGGAAACAGAAGGGAAGAACCACATGACAGCCATTGCTATAAATTTAAAGCACAAACAGATGATAACATCACTCAGTCTGAGAACGCTGGAGGCTTTTCATGTACCAGGTTAGTAGCTGCATCCTTCTCTATTCCTACCAAGTCCAAGCCATCAGCAGTAGTGTTTCCAGACATTTTTAGTATGTATTTAATGAACATTCTCACACTTCAGAAGCTAAAGTTGGCATTTCAATGTTTCTTTTTAATGTATCACAAATCGCTGTAATTTGTGTCCCATGAACCAAGTATTACAGCAACAGGATTTGAAATTCACATTATTAGGTCACTCGCCTTGATATCTAGCTAACTGAAAGAAACCTTTCTTGAAGGATAAAAAGGCATCACTCTGTAAACTAAGTGCTTGGGTTTTTCTTTTGTTTTAACTGATAGCACTGATACTGTTACCTCTGTTCCCCTAAAAAACAACCTAGGGTCACACTTATATTAGTATTATTATAATGTCTCTGTTAGATCAGATAGAAAAGAGATGGAGCTTATTCGTTCACGCACACATTCACTGCATTCATACCCTCATGCACCCACACACTTACACAGGCAGAGAGTTACTGGAGACAGCATGGAGACCGAGAAGCTGAAGTGTGGTAGATCTGGTGTGTCTGCCTGCAGTCATGAATCCAGGCTGCTGAGTAGGTCAAGAAGCAAGGGCTTCTGTGCATGCCTTCTTCCTCTTATTTTGGAACTAGGTGGCTCCTGTCACGTACACTGAGTTTCCTTTCTGCGTCTGTCATCGAGAAGCATTCCCAGACCAGTTCCTTTCATGCATATCAGGTTCTTCTTTTTTTTACGGCATTTCATGACTGCCTTCTCAGGGCAGATTATATCAGACACACCTGGCTCGTCTCTCCTTGCAGTTCCTTTCCGCCCAGTCCCACATACACTTCCCTGTTCACACTCTCTCGTTCACACTCTCTCTGAGGGATGGAATATTACAAAGCTTGGAAGTTCATACAAGTGGTAACTTGAAAAGGTTACAGATCTTGCAAAGGTTACAAAACTTAAAGGCTATGCTAACAATCACTGAATTTACAAAGTCTGCAAAAAGGTTGCAGAACTTGATACAAGTTACAGATCTTACAATCACATTTGAGCGGAGGCTTTACATAACAGATACCGTCAGCTCACAAGTGATTGGCACTGGCTCTTTCCAATTTAGAGAAAGCTCTTTGTCCATATCAGGTCACTTCAAAAATTGTGCACTTTTGCTTGTCAGTTTTTATTTGTGTAAAATTTTACCCATCCTAGCCCCTCTATGCTATTGTGGTGGCACAAGGGTCACTGAAGGAACTGCAAATGGCTGGGGGAAAATTCTCCCAGTGGAGTAGCATCATAGACCCACAATGGTGTAATTTATGCCCAGAGGATTATATGAGCCCCTAGAGCATCCCAGAATGCAGATGGGACAAAATAATATATCTCTTATTCCTTCAGTTGCAGCTTCTGTACTCTCTGGAGGTGCAGCACAGAACCTACCTCTGTTTCTCAGTTTGCTTGGGGACTACCACTTTAATCTTGCCCCTAGATAAAATTCCTTTAGAATGTAACAGAAAATTAATCTGTCTACAGATTTTTTTTACCCATCTTATCGAATTTATTAGAGAATGAGATCCCCGCTCTAAAATTTTGCACAATGGTTAAAAAAACAAAACAAAACCCTAATGAAGACAAATCATTCTGTAATAAATTCAATAGGATTCTATAGTAATTACTATAAAATCCTATTTTAAACCTTATTTTATTGTATCAGATTTTTCTTTAAGGGTGAAATCCTATGAAAACATTACCCCTCTGCAGTGAACCTTTTTGGAAATTGTAATCCAAATCCTGCAGCATTTTGGAGGGAATTTCTGAGAAAGTGTGGCAGATACAGATCCCTCCAGCCAGGCAATTCTTTTGATTAAGGTTCTCAGATTTAAACAGTGTTTAATCAAGGACAACAAAACCGAGGGAAAGCCAGTTTCCAGGTGTGCCTTCTTGTGCAGATGGTCGTCTGCCAAAGAGAATCAAAAGAGACTTAATTACAAGAATGATCAGTAGAGTCAGGCAGAATGAGAAATTGTGCTCTCTGATGGAAGCAGATCATTACTGAACAGCAGCGTGGCTTGGCACCGGGGCAGGAGGAAGCTGCTTCTGAAGGATGATACTCTGCTTTTTGAAGTCTGTAGAGACAGCATAATCCTCACTGTAGTGTTTAACGCATTTACAAAAACCGGCGCCATGGTCACCATTCTCTGCTCTTCCTTCTCTGTGCAGCTTTACACCAGCAAGGCAGCCAGCATAGCCATGACCACTTGTCTCCTGCAGTGAGTATGCCAGTGTCCTTTCCAGTCTGCTTCCAGTCAGCCAATGCTTTCAGCATTCGGTAAATCCTAGAAAGTGCTGCCTGTAGAAGGCGATGCTGTGGTTTGTACTTGTGTGTGTGTGCCTGGGATGTGTGTGTGTGCAGGGGCGGGATGACAATATTTCTATTGCAATAGAGCCCTGAGTCCCACATCAGAACTACAGCTATGCTGTGCTGGGTGCTATTCGTGTTTGAGACGGAAAACATGGTCCCCGCCCCAAAGAGTTTACATTCTGAGTGGCTGCAGAACCTCTTTTTGGTTATGCTGAATGACGAAGGGTATACCAAATACTGTTTATATTCAGACTTATGGAACAGGGCACAGCATCAGCAGCAATAACACAATATTTCAGCAGGGGGTTTGAGTCTTCAGGAGCTAGACTGACTTTATCAAGGCCCATCTGGTTCAAGGAGTTTAAAATACTAAAATGAGATTTGGGATATGATCTTGCAATTTGTGTGTGGCTGGGCAAGAGGAGAGAACAGGTCAGCTCCTCCCTTTCTTCTGTTTGCTTCTCATTTCTTTCCCTTTCTCCGTACTATTTACTTGAAGAGATTTCATTTTTCAATTCCTCTAGTGCAGACTCCACTTCTGCCATTAGTCTGTTGGTTGCCTGCCTGTCAATAATTCACAGGAGATAATGCTTCTGGCAATGTTGAATAACTGAGGGAAGTGGACTAGCAGTACTTTTAATAATACAAGGATCTCAAAGTGCTTTACAAACATTAATTAATTCTCTTAACACCTTTGTGAGGAAGATAAGAATTATTGTACACATTTAAAACTGGGCATATTAAGGGTCAGAGTGGGTAAGGTCAACATTCCCCAAGATCATTACTAATTCTAGATGCCTCTGTTTTTGGGAACTCACTTCTGATGCCTAGCTGGGCACTGCAAAACTGAGACATCCAATCAAAAATCACTTTTGCAAATTTATTCTTAAGTGACATTCCAAGGTCACGCACAACCAGCAGCACAGCCAGGAACAGAACTGAAGAGTTTTGACTGCCAACCTCTGCTTTAACATCTAAACCACACTCCCCTCAACAATAGCAATAGTGTAATTTAGCCCATTTAGTGGGAAATTCAGTATAGATGCACAAGAAACTTGGAAAGTACCAGCGAGAATTTGGGAAGTCTCACAACAACAGTGCTTTAATCCAGTCTCACTTTTGGTATTTAGGAAATCAGACATATAATCTCTGTCTCTGTAGGGGATCTAAGCATTCACAAGCTTTTTCTTTCTGCTGCTTTCTGCCTATTTTTTGCCCAAAGGCATAATAACTATTTTAGGCAACTTCATAGTGTGACAAGGCATGTGTTATGTAAATGAAATGAAGGCATTCAAGAATGAATTAACAGATAAGGCAGGACAATTTTGGAGAAAATGACTAAGTAATTTTTCAGGATTTAAAACTTGTTGTATGCTATTGACTCATGTGTATTTTATCTTCTTGGATACTTTTTCTGATTCTAAAGCCTTTTCCTTTTCCTTTCTTTATCTGCCAGTTACCTAGCTATTTAGCCACCTTTGCTTACCCAGTTGTGGCATCTGCCCTAGGTCTTTGCAAGTTTTATGCACTCAGGTGATGTCTACACTACATCATTTACAGTGGTGCAACTGCACTACTGTAGCGCTTTTGGTGAAGATGCTCTAAGTCGGGGGTCGGCAACCTTTGGTACGCGGCTCTCCAGGGTAAGCACCCTGGTGGACTAAGCCAGTTTGTTTACCTGCCTTATCGGCAGGTTCGGCTGATTGCGGCTCCCACTGGTCACAGTTCTCCGCTCCAGGCCAATAGGGACGGTGGGAAGCCGCGGCCAGCACATCCCTTTGCCCGCGCCACTTCCCGCCGCCCCCATTAGTGCTTTCCCTGGTGAGCCGCGTGCAAGAGGTTGCCGACCCCTGCTCTAAGTCGATGAGAGAGAGCTCTCCCATTGGCTTAATAACTCCTACCTCCATGAGAAGCAATAGCTAGATCAGAGGGAAAAGCTCTCCTGCCAACATTACAGTCTCTGCGCCAGCGCTTAGGTCAGCGTAGTTTACATTGCTTAGGAGTATGGATTAGTCACACCCCTGAGTGATGTAAGCTATACTGAAATAATTGGTAGAGTAGACATAGCCTCAGTCTTGTAACCTCCTTCCTACGTATGCACTGAACTTCCATTGACTTGTGTTTCCAAGATAAAGGTCAGATTCTCAGTAGGTGAAATTTTGTTGCAACACATGCTGGAGAAGGAGTGCGTGCTGGAGGTACTGCAGAGTGTATACTGGGCACGACACAGTTAAGGCTGGGGTTTCAATTTGGCCAAAGGAAATTATGTGTCCAATTCCTATTGAACATCATTAGGAGTTGGATGCTTGGCTTCCTTAAGAATCCGTTAAACATCCCAGCCTCTTTTATCGGAATCCAGACTAAAATACCGGCAGATGCAAAGATGTGGTCAATATGCTAAAGAAGACAGAGCTCTAATCCCTCAGAGGCCAGGAAATGCAAAAAGTACGGCATTCATGGTAACTTATCTCATCCATAGGGCACATTGGATACTAAAGAATTCATAGGGCTAGTCTACACTAGAAGTACTACACTGGCACAGTTGCATCGCTGCAGCACATCTGGTGAAAACGCTCTGTGCTGTTTGGAGAGAGCTCATCTGTTAGCATAATAAAGCCACCTCCATGAGAGGCAGTAGTAGGTTGGTGGGAGAAGCTTTTCTGCTGACATAGCACTGTCCACACTGGTGCTTAGATCGGTGTAACTTACGTAACTCAGGTGGAGGTATAGTCGTCCCCTGCCCACCAAGTGATGTAAGTTATACTGAAGTAAGTGGTAGCACAGACCTGGCCATATTAACAATATGGGCGGATCTCTGCATAACAACTGCTCCTTGCTACCAGCTTTTGAGGCTCAAGCTGTTCCAAGAGAGGCTCAGGAAGAGGCGGGTAGGAGGAGGAAGCAGACTCCCCTCCATCACACCATCCAGCAGAATAGCCTGCCACACCAGGATGCACTTGCTGCAATCCTGTGAGAATGTAACAGCAGGCGTGCTCCCCCTCCATGTGCAGACGTTCCATGAAGGGAGAGGAAGATGTTCTAATGATTAGTGCATTGGTCTAGAACTTGGGATACCCTGTTCTACCACAGACTTCCTTTGTGACCTTGGGCAAGTCACTTTGTGCTTCATTTCCCCATCTGTAAAATGGAGATAACAGCATATCTCTAGCTCACAAGGGTGTTGTGAGGACAAATACATGAATGATTGTGAGGTGCTTAGCTACTATGGTAATGGGGGCTTATAAGTATCTAAAATAAAGGGATAGGGCATTGTGCTTTCCTGATGAAAAGTGCCTCCTCATGTTCCTGCTGGGATGAGGTAGCCCCACACTGCTTCTGGGTAGCCCTGGTTTTGGGAGCACAATGCTCCCATAAGTAGTTGTCCACAATACTTCAAAGAGTGCAATTCTCTGGCAACCTCAATTTTCTTTTTTAGAAAAGAGGGAGAGGGAGATCAAAATACTAACTTCTACTGAAGTCATGGTGTGCTTCTGAAAAGGCATAGCAGTACGCTTATAAAATTACAGCACCCCTTGATGAAATGTAGGTATTACACCACATCCACATAACTAAATCAGACCAGTGTTATGTATTCACATGATCCTATACAAGTATATATAAGTATCAATGATAATGAAACTAACTGGCAAATTCAAGAATAAATTAACCATTTCCTGCAAAAATCGTCAGCTATATAACACACCTGAGAAACAATCTTTTAGTGGCTTTTCACACTCATGTTGTAGGTATTCCATTTTTGCAAGTTAGCCTGTAGACTAATCCTCAATATCCATGTGGTAAGTTTCAGCTTTTAAAGTTAGTGGCTTTTTGCATGGGTAAGAAGTCTTAGTGTCTTTGTATACCATTTTTTATCCTTGCATTTATCCAAAAGAAAATAATTTTAAGTCACCTTTGGTCCAAGACCCAGCATAGAAGGTTTCAGTTGAAAAGGAGAATTTATAAGAAATCTGTGTGCATGTGAAAACAGATCATTATAGACAAGGGTGTTAAAGTAACTTTGTCACTAGTATTCATTAACTGTGAATACTAAAAACTTGTTTTCTTTTTTTATTAATACAAAGTGTGATGAAACACTTAAAGTGTAACCCTGCTGGTAGGTGTTGTCATCGGCAACAAGGCCTGGATTCCAAATATCTAGGTTCCATCTTGACAAATAACTAAACTAGCTCAAGTCCTCATCCAGAATTTCTGGGATCACTAAATACTTTCCCTGTTGCCCTTCCCCATTCGCAAGCACTGAGTCTGTGTATGAAACAAAGAAAACTTCTTTACAGGGGGAGAGGAAGGGAACACATCAGTGAAGATCATCTGTTTACATCAATGAAGGATCGTGAGATAAGTTTGTTAGAACTGGATGAAAACGGGAACATTTTTTAACAAAAAATGTCACACAAACTTGGTGACTCTAGACATTTTTTGTTAAAAATGTTCCCATTTTCATCCAGGTCTAACAAACTTATCCCATGATCCTGCATTGATGTGTTCCCTTCCTATCCCCTCATAATGAAGAATAGGATGAATTTTGTAGAAATTATGAACAATTCATCCTTCCCCCTAGAGCTAATCCAAACCACAAAATTTTGATTTTTTTTTACTAGCTTTATTTACTGTTATATACAATTCGTTGCAAGTGAGTTAGCTCCCAGATTTGGGATCATATTCCCCTAGGGGGGAATATATGCCCCTGTTTTGGGAGGAAGAGAAGAAAACTCCATGAGTTTCAGCTTGTAAATTTTCCTCACCATCATTCTGTTGGCTCCTCTCTTCCCTTACTACATTGCTTAATTAGTGCCAGGGCTTGTCAGGGCTGAGCACCAGAACTTCTAGGCTTGGCAGTTCATAACCCCGGCACCTCTGGGCTTGCTGCATCAGTGTTCATGTAACAAAATTACTTGAGTCCTGGCACCTCTTTCATTACAAATTAAGCACTGCCTCACTATGGAATGCACAATAGATTCAGTTCCTAAACCAGCAGCTGTCCTGAGTTCCAAACGAATGCTGAGATGCCCTGGAAGGAGCCAGGCCATGCCTACCTCAGGCAGGAGCCATAGTGCCACAATAGCAGCCATGGAGGAGTTAGCATTAACTCCTATGCAGCTTTCTGGCTGGAAACCCATGGGCTTAACAGATGAGCCTGTTGTGGACAGATGATCTCTGGCTTCATACCAGCACGTAATCTAAGTTCCCAGTTTTCGCAGAGGAGCACTGTGTTAATGTCAATAAAATAAGTTGGCCCAGAGAGACACAGATCCTGTGTTAAAAAGTGTTAAAAGATCCTGACAGCAGGACTGACTTGATGGAGCTTTAGCAGAGTGGCTTTCACAAACTCTGAGGGATGAGGACAGCATCTACCTATTCTCTTCCCTACCTCATTTAGGTTTGGCATTTCTAATGCACTCATCAGCAAAGTATCCAGAAGCTTTTCCTTGAAGGGCTTTTTCCTTCCTCCATCAGCATTTATTATTACAGCTATGCATGCTATAGAGCTGATGCTTCCCCTTCTTCTATATCCTTCTGATTATTTCTGCCTGTTTTGGCTCCCCAACAGGGAGAACTGGCCCTTGTACTTTTGACGTGTGTGCACACTTCCTCCGCTCCCAAAAATTTCATGAAGACACAGTTTAACTTTAACATTGCTAATGGAGCTGCTATAATAAAGTCACCTCTTTGCTTTGCACTGGAGTCTTTTGTGAAACTCTTTTCATTATTATCAAAAATGCTGCTTCTAGAAAGTGGCAAGTCATTTCTAGAGCTCTCTGATAGTCTAATGTTTATATTTAAATCTAGTCAGTGTTAATAAAAATTCTAAGATTAGCTGTCATTGCAACTTGAAACTACAACCTTTGTACGAAAATACCCTTGAAGCTTGGATCCTCAAGGTGATGTCATCTAAGAAGGAAATTCACCAAATGGCACTATAATTATTCCCCAGTCCCAGTGCAGAACAATTATAAAACTCTACTCTATTAAATTTAAATACAAGCACTAAAATGCGGCTGCATTGTGTAGTCTCAGATTCGAGATAACGTTTACAGAATGCTCATTGAAACACTCAAGGAAAAAAAAAACTTCTATGGTTTTATTTTTCAAATCAGTTTCTCTCTTTGGTGAGCGTCTGGGTTTTTCACCAGGTGTGGGAACGTACCATGACACTCTCACAACCCTAAGGCAGTGCCAGTAATGATAAAAAAGAGTATTTGACTGAACTGAAGGATTATACGGATGACTCATATTTTACTCTGCAATCTTCACAGCCAAACTCATATAATGCTGGCATCACCTATTCCCCTCCCCTGCCCATGATGGACAAGGCAGAACTCCAACTCCATGATATGAAGGTCATAAAGGCCACTGAGGGGCTGACTATTTGAATTTCCAGAAAGAGGAGTATCAAGGGCAAGACAGATGTGACCAGCCAAATTCCAGGATTATGTAGTTAGTGGTAAATGGCAAACACAGTTCTATGATTGTTTTCTGATTAAGCAATATGGATCATACTCTAGCTTCATCCAAACTCAGCATATGGCTCTATAATCCTTGCTCCTGTGACATAGTGCCCATAACAGATTTGATATTGTATAGTTTCCCCAAGGATTTCAGTCTTTATTCTTCTCAAGTTTTTTTTCCCCAACATATGCTACCATTAATTGTTTACACAAAGACCTTCACAGATGATGTTCAACCCTCCAATTAAACTTACTTCGCTGATCTGTCTGACATTCTGCCAAACTATAAATACTGAGACAAGGGGCTGAAAGGGGAAGTTAGGAAATTGAAATTAGCCAGGACCAATGTTTAGTCATAAGCTGCAGAAATATACTTGAACTTGTGGCTCAGAGGGAAAAAAAACCCAAAAGAAAACAATGTCCTAAAAGAAGAAGTCATGAAGTGCTATGAAATATATTAGTACTGTCCTTATTGTCTATTGAAACAGAAAACCTTATGTTCTTTATATTGAGAAAGGCAGCAAAGCAAAGACAATAAATGTATTACACTTAGAGTGGTTTGAATTGTCTTATTACAGTTCTGTTAGTGCTGGGCTGCTTTAAAATCCTTGATTGTTCCTGAGAGATGATGAGATTATGGTACACAGAATTTAGCTATTGTTACCATGTGATTTTCAATTAAGAAGAAAATCAAAAGTATCCCAATGTCATGATCATAACCTGAAGGGTTCAGACTAGATTTTAGCTGCATACAAATTAAGAGAAAGACTGACTGATAGTTTGTCTCTGTGAGAAAACTGTGGGCTTTTTGTGGAAATGTCCTATCAGTCTTGTGAACTCCATGACTGCATTTCCATGCCATGAAAGCTGTGGTCTGTGAATTAAGCCCTTGTTTTGTTCTTGACATTCAGAAAACCTTCTATTGGGAACTCAAATAAGAAATATATTAGCTCCACGTCAGACAGAGCAAGGCCTCAGCCTCTAAGCACCTATTCTAACAAAAAATATCCAAGGCCTACTGGGTAGCACAAGGTTCGAAAGACTGAAGATGCTGGTTCCCTGACAGATGTTCCATCCAGGGCAAAGTTTGTCTGACTGCATGAGAGCAAAATGGGAGAAAAGCTCTGAAGTAGGGAGCTGTGAAGCTGCACGGAGGGATGATGAGCTCTGATGAATGAGCTCCTTATCTCCTACAAACTACACTGGACCCGGTTTGTCCTCTAGATCTATGCAAAATTTTCATTCTAAAGCACACAACAGCTTTGGGTTCTCTCACAAACCTACGCTTTTGCTCAGGTTCACTGAAAGCTTCATCTAGCTTTATCTTGAGCAAATTTGGGACAAATTCCCAGTCAAATTTAGCTTAAGTTTTCACAAATTTAGAGACCCACAACTCTCCAGTTAACTTAGACGGACATATAGACAGATGTTCACTGTACTTGGCCAATTCCATGTGGTGTGGATTATGAACAGCTTTGTGTTGGCTGAGAGTTCTGTGAAGATAATAGTTTGAAGTCTCATGTTCCCCACTTATGCCTGACAGCCCAAGAAATCAGGATCTTTTCCCACTTGTATTTTGATCATTATAGGACCCCTTTTTCTCCTGTTTTACAGGAACCTTCTTATCCTCTATTCCTCTCACTCCCTCACTGAAATACACACACACATACACGTTCAGAATACTTTTATTCTCCATTCCATGGGATTGGAATTCTCTAGCAGATCAGTAATGGAAAGGTGGTAGTGATGGGATGTGAACTGTGCTCTGAATTTTGGCCTTCGAACCAGGAGCTCAATGTCGCAGATGGCTTCAGCTTTACTCAGCTTGAGGCCTCTCTGATTCCAAAGCACTGCTAGAGGACTATCTTCTGGAGGTGATTCCCACAACTTGAACCATGAAAGAAATATACAGGAAGCTGTAGAAAGGGAGAGGTGGCAAAGTCTGGATGCAATAGTTCTTTTCATTGTTTCTATGTCTTTTTCCACTTCATTGACAGTTACTGCCAGCTGACAAGAAACTGAACTGGTCCACCAGACTGGTCTTCATTGACTTCCTCATTACCAACACTCTTGGCTAATATGACAGAACAATATATCTATATCCATCTCCTTTACTCTAGGCACTTAACACGCTTATAAAAATAGATTACTCCCATGACCTCTCATAGAGCAATAACTCTTCCCCTCTCCTTAATGAGTAGCGAAGTGTCTAGAGTAAAGGATAAACTCTCTCCTTTTATCGAATCAAAATCAATAATATACAAACAAATAAGAAAATAATTTGTTTTGCTAAACTAATAAATGGCACAAGATACTTTCCATCTCCCCTTATCTCTCAGCAAGGATTTAATAGTTGAGTGGTCTTCTGAGGTCTCATATTAGTACTTATCTTTTAGTGTGTTTACACAATATACTGCAATACATTTATTAATGCACTATGGTGCCTGCTACAGTGTGTCTGTATAACAGCTAGTAAAATGAAGCTCTGATCTTGGTTGGGACTTCCACGCACTGGAGCAATAATAATAAGTAATATATTAATATAAATAACTAAGAATAAATGCGACAAAGAGTCCTGTGGCACCTTATAGACTAACAGACGCATTGGAGCATAAACTTTCATGGGTGAATACTCACTTCGTCAGATGCATGAGTTAGAATAAATGAAAATTAACAAAATAAATGAACAAAGTTCAAGGCTCTAAACATTTCCATGCTCCTTTGTTGTCTTGTTCTCTTTCTTGGTAATTTGCAAATACATTAATTTGTAATGCTTCTTCTCAGACAATTGTGCAGATTAGTGAGGTTCTATTCTACATATGCATAAAACCCAGGAAAACATTTGTTTTATTTCATTCTCACTGCTAAGATGCCTCTAGGGCTTTGCATTAGGAGAAACCATAGAATGATCAAAAGGCAATATCCTACTGTGGGTAAGTTGATACATAGAAATACATTAGCAGTTCTTTTTGGGCTTCACATCAAAATAGGTGTTAGATAAACATAAAAGAAGCAGAGTGTTTTGGATATCTGACATGAGATTGGAGAAAAGAATACACATAGAAGCCATATACCTTCAATGATGCAAACTACATCACTCACAAAATTTCTAGCAGGGAGACAGGCTTTTCAGAAACAGTATCTTTACTGATGCTTTTCAAGGAAAAAAACCTATTCACTCTGAACTAGACTCTGCAAGACAATGGGATTACTTTGCATGTTTAAGTGCTACTCATACTCATAGCAAACCAGCAGAAACTGGCCCTGTATTTGTTTTCTTTCAGATATACAGGTGCCACTTCAAGCCATCCATGACACTAATTAGCTACTTTTAGTCAGTTTTCTGCTGTTTTCTTCCACCCCAACTTTTCGTCCTGAAACAGTCCCTGTGTGTTTCATTTTATAAATTAATTACTGGAATAAAGAAAATCCCAATGAACAATGTAATGATGAGTGTATCTTAGGATCGTTCATTGCTGTAACCTTCGACTCTGACCTTGTTTTGTTCTGCCCTTGTTATTTGCCTGTAAAGCACCTGTGTACACATCACAACAGTAGAAATAATAATATAATAGCCAAAAAAGAATAGTTAATGATTATTAATAATATTAGACCATTTTAGTTTTTGTCATATTTCCCTCTATTTTTTACCACTTTACTTCCGAGTATCATTTGTAGGATTTTGGAATTTAATGTGGGGAATAGTATGAGTATTAGTCCATTGCAATTTGTGGGTGGCATCTTTTGGATAAAAAACCACAGAGCTAGTGGCCAGAAAATAAGAGATGTGATTTTGCTTGTGGATCCCAGGTCAGTGGGGAAAAAAGGAGACGTGAAGTCCTTGCAACCCAAGGGTCCCTCTTCGGTGCCATCTGTCCTTTAGTGGTAGGGCAGGTGAGAAGATTCAACAGAGCAAGCTGAATCCTTGGGGTAGGTAGTGGAGATTCTATCTTTAGTTAGATCTAAATGATAGATGCCCTGTAAACCCTGGCCAAGACCCACCTAAATGCCTGGTAAATTTGAATAAATATTACATTTGAATAAAATTGCAGCCTGACACTTAAAATCCATTCTTGTATCTGTCCTAATTCACTTGCATGTCCTGATCCATTTTCCCCCCATGCAGACCGCACAGCATATCCTCACTGAACTCAACATCCCACCCCACTACCAAGTCCCACCCACATGCGCCTCTTCTTGTCCCCTTCCTCTCCACAATGGACAGAAACAGCCAAGCGATATCTTTGGTGCAGCTCACAAAATTCTAAAATTCCACTCTCGAGTTACCAGAGCCATTTGTGTGCAAGAGAGTGTGGTTAATCTACAGATATATGTCATACACAAATGGCTATGGCAAATTGAGGGACTTATGATAGAATTTTATGGACCTCCCCAAAGCCTGAGAATGTGTGGAGTAGAGCAAACATTGATCTTTGTGTTTATTGTACTATTTTGCTACTAAGCACTAGCATGATATTACAAATAACTGCCTTGATCCCCCTCACTTTTCTTCGTCCTTTCACTCTTCTCTTCCTTCAATCTAGTTTTCCTTGGTATCTTCTTTCCTTGGTATCTATATTTCTGTGTCTGTTGTTCTGCAAGCCATGTCTACACACAGATGTTGCACCAATATAGTTAAAGTGGTATCACCTTCCTAATCTGGCAACAGTTATACTAGTATAAAAATTCTTAAACTGGTATACCTTATTCTCATATGGGAAGGAGAATAAGCTATGTCGGTATGAGCACTTTTAATATTGGTATAACTACGTCCACACTAGGGGTTGTACTCATAACTATTTCAGTTAAAAATCACCCACTTAATTGAGATAGACACACAGGTACAAAATCTGTGTGTAGATCAGGCCTTAATATAATTTCCCTTTTTCTCTTCCTTAATGTTTTCTCTCCCCCTTTTATTCCTTTCCTTCTGTGTTGTTCCTCTCCTCCTAATAGTCTCTTTACCTCCTCCCACATCTTCTCCCCCATTTATCCCCAGTCTCTTCCACCTTACTGGCCTCATTACTATTCCCCTCCATGCACCTTGTACTCTTTATCTAGCTTTGCATATTGTGCTGGAGCATGATCTAGGCACCCTCCTGCCCCTACAAACTCACCGATACTCACACTGCCTCTGAGACTCACTCACACAAATACTTGCTCTGCCAGCTCAGACTTGCACTATCACACTTTCACACTGAAGACCATGCCGAGTCTTGCTCAGGGTCAGGGAGACTCCCTCCTCTGGGATTAATCTGAATGTAGTTTATAATTTTCTCTCGTACTGGTAATAGCAGATTTGCTGCGTGTTTCAGAGTGACATTTCAATACCGCACTCATCCCTTACACCCCACTGTCACAGAATGACAGTCCTGGTACCTTTACATTGGTGCCACTCCTCATACACATATTCACAAACCCCCCACCAACATACACACCCTCATTCACACACTAGTTCTGCCCAGTTCTCACAGTCATATACTTTGTTCTATTCAGGTTCTTATGCTGCACTGATCCCTGTAGCAGTATCTGAGTCCAGGTCTACATTAACACTTACTGGGTCATCACTTATATCGCTCAGGGGTGTGAATAAGCCACCCCAAGCGCTGTAAATTATACCAACCTAAGCGCTGGTGTGGAGAACACTATGTCCATGGGAGAGCTTCTCCCACCAACATAAATCCACTTCCGTGAGAGGCGGTAGCTAGTAAGCTGATGGGAGAGTGCTCTCTTGTTGGCATAGAGCATCTTCACCAGATGCGCTACAGCAGTGCAGCTGCATTGGTGCAGCACTTCTAGTGTAACTAGCCCTATGCCCAAGCTTTTGGGACAACTTTCTAAGAGTATGATCCAAAGCCCAGTGAAGTCAATGGGGGTCTTTTCATTAATATCAGTGGATTTGGATCAGGCCCCAAGAGCTTTCACTCTATTTTACACTAAACAATCTAACCTCTCTTCAATCATCATCAGCAAGTAAGGGGTGCATAGGTAGCAATACCTGCTCTCAAATAATTATAATGTCAAATCGTTCAGACACTGTAAAAAAAATTGAATACATTCTAAGATGCAAAACTATCCGTATTCTCTTACTCATTTCCAGATATCTACCAGCCTAGAGTGCACATAGGAGAAATTTAGATTCACTGTCACTTATTTTGAGATTTCTTTCAGGTTGTGTGGAGATCTTAAGAGAACAGAGCAACACAGGAAAAATAAAAAAAAACCAAAACCACAATGTTATGAAAGCTCTGGGATTTAGAGTTTTTAAAAGCATGTACTGTATTATAGCATACAAATATAAGCCTTGATTTCAACATCTTACATACATAGAATAGAAAGTGACTGAAATACTACCAAAGGAAGATCTAAACACTCTTCTTTTTTTGGTTTTATACCTACAAACTGATCAAAATAGATTTGAATAAAGTACTGATATTACTTCTACTATTTTAAGTAAAATTAATTGAGATTTAGATGGCTTTATGGTATTACACAGATATTGGACAGGGGTTTATTGACAGATAATACCTTTACACAGGATTTTAAAAGTCCCTTAGGGGATGAATGATGAGAGAGCATAGTAATACTTTCTGAAGATGCAGAAGATCTGTCTAAAGAAATGAATCCCCACACTCATCAGGAGAATCTCTGTAATATACTGCTGCGTTAGGTTATGGTTATGATATCACAGTCACTGTCAAAGCACCTGGCTTGACCTTGGGCACTCATACAGAACATAAACAGTGATTCAATATCACTTTCCAAAACAATTTACTATTGGCTCCCAAATATTTACACAATCATAAACTTAACTGACTGTAGTTATTAGGGACATAGCAAACCAAGAGCAAATGCCCTCAAGCAATCCCCCATTGGGAAAAGGGGGATAATAGCAAGTCCGGAAGGTCAAGAAATCTGTGTTTAGTAGGAGTCAGGGAGGAACCAAGTTCCAGAGTCACAAATCCTTCCTGGAAGGCATCCTACTTTATAATCCTGGAGGGCTAGTTTAAGTGTCTCTAATGATTGCAGCTGATGCTATGTAACAGAGGGTGTGAAGTAATCTCTCATATATGGAGTTATCTGCCATACTCGTTGCTAATAATCTATCAATGTTTTTAGCCTTTTCTTTTTTTCTGAACATTGTTTGCAAATAGTTGCTAGCTTTTATTTCACAATTCCGAAGTATTTGCTTAAAATTTGAGAGTTGTTTCTGAGCCCTTCACTTTGGCTATTCGCCATATTCTGCATGTTACTTGTGGGTGTTATTTCACTAGGAAGGTGCTATTTCACTAGGAGGGTGGTGAAGCACTGGAATGGGTTACCTAGGGAGGTGGTGGAATCTCCATCCTTAAAGGTTTTTAGGGCCCATCTTGACAAATCCCTGGCTGGGATGATTTAGTTGGTGTTGGTCCTGCTTTGAGCAGGGGGTTGGACTAGATGACCTCCTGAGGTCTCTTCCAACCCTAATTTTCTATGATTCTATGAGTCTATGATCACCTAACACCTGGATATATATTCTACTCTCTCACTGGAGGGGAAACTTTTTTAAAATAGGAGAATAATGAATAACAAGTGATGAGATATAAATTAGCATATAATCTTGTACAGCTGGAATAACCTTTTTCATGTGATTACAGATCCAAAAATCAGCCATTCCCTGAACATGGGTACATTCTTCTCTAGACTTCTTAAAGACTTTAGTAAAAGTCCTTTAATCAACTCCAAGACACCTTTCAGCACTGGCTTGATCCTGCAAACAACTATTTGCAGTATAAAGGTTTGTTTGTATCCCAGCTATGAGAGGAAAAGAGGAATGAAGAGGCAAATATATATATATATATATATATATATATATATATATATATATATATATATGTTATAACACAAGTTTCCCTAACCTTAATTCACCTCCAATTTGTGATTTTTTTGCTATATCAAATGGTCTCAATGAGAGCAACATACAGTGTAAACATCCACTGAAACTATGGCAGGGGAGGATTCAGAAATCAGTTCTAAATTATAGTTGTATTCCTATTCCAATGGCATGTTGGGCAGCCCTGCACATGTACAAAATTATGGAAGTACGCCCAAGGGTTTCACCCTCTCATTGCTTGGCATAGCAGTGTGCCATTACACTGACACACTGCATTGGAGAAGGATGAATTCCAAGCAGAACATAACTAATATGCCTTTCAGGCTATTTTTCACATCAAGAACAAACAAGGGAAAGCGATATTTGCAGCAGTGACATCTCTTCAGTGGAATAGCCTTAGGAAAGAAAACGGGTGTAATCTCTTAAAGGTATCCCATAGGAGGTTGACACTAACTGCCTCATTATTCTGCTTATTTTATAAAAATACTTCACGAGGAAGTCAGATTTTAAATAAAAATATGAATACATCACATGAAAACACATTTTGGGCCAGGTCCTCCTTGTGTCAGAGCTACATTCAGCTCAGTGGAGCTGGGAAGCTAGAGGAGGCTGTAACTTATACTACTGGTGTAAGATACCTAATGGACTTTATGCCAGGGAAAGACTAGCAGAGCATAGCAGAGCTCCACCATGCCTCAACCCACTCCTTTGCTAGCCCCAATGTATCTACTCCATTACCCAGCATGCCCCTTATAGTAAAGGTGGGGGTGATAGGGCAGAATCTGACTTTGCTAGCCAGACTTCACTGTGGTTTGTATTAGGCACAAACCGAGCCAATTAGCAGGGTCAGTCGTAGGGTTCCATTACTCAGGGCTCAAGTGTTATTTTGGGACCGGTTGGTGTTGCTATTGAAAGAGAAGAAAGAAAGACTGTCCAGAGGCTAATTAGGGTGCTGGAAAATCTTGGATTTTAAGAATTTAAAAAAGTAAAATTTGGCTACTGTGCCAATATTTTAATGTGATTTATAATTTATATAAATGATGAAGCTTCTCCAGTCTGCTGCTGTTCTACTGCTTAACACTGGATAACTTTGTATCTATTTTGGCCTTTTTGACAATAATTTGGAACCTCTGGAAGACCATTTTGGAGGGGGAGAAATGTCCCTTTTGCCCCTCCAGTAGCACCAGGCCTGCAAGTTAGGACATGAAAATTTATGCTGCTATATAATTATTAAAAATAACAATAAATATGCTAATGGTAATATTAATTTATATAAGAGTTGCCATAGGGCAATACTTTCACTTTGTATACACATGAAGCAAGCCAGCAAGCCTATTTCACCTTTACTCATTTTGTGTAAAGCATCATTTTGAATATCATCATGATTCACTCACAGTCCAACTCCTCATACATTTCTTGAGGGGGTGAAGAGCATTGGCAGATTCGTAGCTGTCACTTACTGACTAATGGAGGTTGAAGTTACTGGAATTTTACCATATGTCATGTGGGTGTTCAGATACTAAGGTGATGAGTTCAAAGAACTAACTGTTAACAATTAACATCATATCTAATGTAAGCACCACACTGAGTGATGGTCAGCATAACTCTGTATTGCCCTTGGAGGGATCAGGAAGGAATTAAGTCACCTATGTGCACAAAATCATCTCTTTCCCAGAGATACTTCTGTGATGGTTTATAAGCTCTTCAGGCCTGATTCTGATGTCCTTACTTATGCTGACAAGCACTTTACAGTACAAATATTCTCATTAATTTTAGTGGCATTACCTATGGAGTAAGGTGCTCACTGAGAGTAAGGCTATCAGATTCTGTTCTTTAATGACTGAGGATTTCCATCTTTGAATTTCAGAGACAATAAGTGCATTATTCTAGGCTACTATTTATTTAGAAAAATAAACATACTTAAATATGTAAATAATGGTTGATGCAGCTATATGAGGACAATAACAAAATACAGACCGAGCTCCACTCCATCCATGTCTTTTTAATGACTGAATTTTTATCACTGACAATGAGTTTTATTTTTCATGTGCTTTTCTATCCTTAATCATTCTTACTTGAGGAGGTTACGTGAAAGGCTTTTGTAAGTAATTTGCATTCTCTTTTTATGTGGACTTTACAGATTAGATTTGCCAAGTGAGTGCTACTTGGGTCCACCATCCACAATATGTTGTGGTTCTGCTGTCCATCATAATATTTACTACCAGAGGTCCCAAGAGGGCAGGAATACAAAACTAGAGAGAGTCGGAAACATTTTTTTCAGAATAATGATATTGTCCTAAAATGTTTTTTTCATGTTGCTATTTTTCTCAGAAGACTATACAGATCTAAATGGCTCAAAAGCTTTGTCCTTGGATGTTATAGCACAGGCAAAATAGATTTTCAGGGACCCCTAATAAGGAGACTCTAAGAGGTCCATGTAGCACTTTACTTCCCTTTTTTTTTTATCTCAGAAGTGGCTGTTTGTTTGTTTGTTTATTTATTATCGATCAATTTGATTTCTTTGGTTGATGAGACTAAATATAAATGAGCACTAAATTGAGGAATTATTCCATTTATGGAATTGACCGTTGTGATTTCGGTCATTTCAGTTAGCCAATATTTTCAGAACTGTTTGTGCTGATAATGTATGCTTTTATAACGCATTGAGGCAATGGAAAATGTGCAAATGACTTTATCAACACCTACAAACATGGCATCTTCTGTGCTTCCTGGATTTTACAAAAGTGAGATGTCGTGAAACTAGAGTGAAAGCCACGGTTCCTACACCATGCAAATTTAGGCATCGTCCTACAAAATGTTGCTCATGTGAGTAGAGATTATTTACACGAATGAGGTGTTAGACTACACATTTTACTTTAAAAATTAACTAGAAATATGGTTATATAATATAAATTATGCACTGATAATTTATAAGACACTTATTTCTAAGTACCTAAGCATCTATATGCTTTGGCAAACTAGAGATATTTTCTCTTAGATTTAACTTTAATAATATTTTATTATAATACAACTCCATTAATGATCTGCAAGAAGACATAAACAGCACATTAATTAAATTCACAGATGATACTAAATTGGGAGGTGGTGTGAACAACAGCAAAAACAGAGACTTAAAACATAGGGGTCTCAAGAGGTTAAACATTTGGACAAAAAATAATAGAAATGAGCCTCAGCATGGGAAGAGGCAAATTATTAGAATAATAGAAGATTAGAGTTGGAAAAGACCTCAGGAGGTCATATAGTCCAACTGCTCGAAGCAGGACCAATACCAACTAAATCATCCCAAACAGAGTTTTGTTAAGCCGGGCCTTAAAACCTCTAAGGATGGAGATTCCACCACCTCCCTAGGTAACCCATTCCAGTGCTTCACCACCTTCCTAGTGAAATAAAATAGTGTAGTGCAGTAAGAGAACAGTAATCTGAAATACAGCTATTCAGTATCTGTAGGGCAAGGTTATAATAATGACAAAGGCTTCTTTAGAAAATTGCAGTGTCAAAATTCCCATTGTACACCTCCCAGTACAAATATCCATATTTTGGTTTCAGAGTTATATACTTTCCAAGTGCAGGGACAAATCAGACTAACTGAGAATTCTGTTTATACAAACTATGTAAAATATAATAGCCATGAGAGACTTGTTTTTATAAAGTACTATTTAATGATAAATAATTTTGTTGATGAAAATTGCAAAATGCAAGTTGCTCTTCTGAAATTCTCAATTCACATACAAATTTTTGAGCTGGTATATTATTGTATATAGCTTATATAATTGACAGGTGGTAGCAATCAATTGATCCTCCTTTTTGCAGCTGTCTGCAAATTCACATCTGTTTGAAATAGTGTCCTCAGTTCTTCATGGAACTCCTAGAAAACACAGAGTATTTACAAAAAAACCCTGAAATAAATCTTCTCCTAATATTATTATTAATAAGCATGAGACACATACACAATGTCTTTCCATATATAATATACATAGATATATTTCTACTCATTGATTAATGTGTTGGTAGAGGAAGATGAAGGGAAAGGCAAAGTGAAGTTGTGAATGGCTTCTCTAGTTTTTTATTGTGGAGACCTCAGATAAGCAAAGTAATATACTTAGACTTTGCTAAGCCTCAAGATAATTGGATAAAAAAACTAGAATGACATAAAGTTAACATGGCACACATTAAATGGATTAACAACTGGCTAATGAATAGGTCGCAAAATGTAACTGCAAACAGAGAACCAGCATCAAGCAGGTGTACAAACCTCAAACTGGGCATCAAGGGGTTAAGGAATTACTTTGGGCTCAGCCAGCCCCACCCTGCTACACCTGAAGCAAATGATCCATCTGGTGGAGAAACAGGGAAACAGCTCATTTGGGGGCAGAGCTGGAAGAGAGCAGACCTGCAACCCATGGCACCCACAGTACAGAGCAGAGGGAAAGCTGAAATCTCTTAGATAACTGCCCCTGAGGGACAGGAGGACCCACCTCAGAAACAGTCACAGAAGGAAGCATTCCCCTCTCCTCCACATATGGACCTTGGACATTGGTAATCACTTTTTATCTTTCTGGGTATGAACTAACCCAGCAGTAAAAAGCCTTAGACTGAGCTGGCCTGGGGGGAGGGGGAGATAGGAAGTGGCTCAGGAAGGGCAGCCTTAAGCAGCCTCAAGTAGCCTCAGTTGCCAGACCACTGGTAGCCCCAAAAGACTCTGGGCTGGAACCTGGTAGAGTGGGAGGGACTGGGCTCCCCTACCAACAATCCCCCACTGGTCACAGCCCTGACCACTAGGCCATGCTTCCCAACCAATCCCAGAGCGAAGACCATTACAGTGTGCTTTCATTGTGGTCCTGCAGGGACTGGTTCTTGGTCCTACACAACTTAATTTTATGGAAGAAAACATAAAATTGTCACTGATAAAGTCTGCAGATGACACAAAAATTGGGGGAGTGGTAAGTAATGAAGAGGACAGGTAATTGATTCAGAGGAATCTGGACTGCTTGGTAAACTGGGTGTAAACAAACAAATGTGTTTTTATATGGCTAATATAATGTAAATGTATGCACCCAGGAACAAAGAATGTGGGCCATATTTACAGGCTGGGGGATGCTATTGTGGGAAGCAGTGACGCTGAAAAAGATTTGATGATGGTGGTGAATAATCATCTGTGGTCAAAAAAGCTTATGTGATCCTGAGATGCACAAACAAGGCAATCTCTAGCAGCAGTAGAAAGGTTCTGCCAGAATACTGTGTCCGGTTCTGATGCTCACAATTCCAGAAGGATTATGATAAATTGGAGAGGGTTCAGAGAAGACTCATGAGAATTATCAAAGGATTAGAAAACATGATTTATAATGATAGACTCAAGGAGCTCAATCTATTTAGTTTAATAAAGAAAAAGTTAATGAGTGAGTTGATTACAGTCTATAAGTTTGTACATGGGGAACAAATATTTAATAATGGGCTCTTCAATCTAGAGAGAAAGGTATAACATGATCCAGTGGGTGGAAGCTGAAGGTAGACAAATTCAGATGGGAAATAAAGCATAAATTTTCAACAATGAGAGTAATTAACCATTGGAGCTATTTACTAAGAGTTGTGGTAGATTTTCCATTTTAAAATCAAGATTGGATGTTTTTCTAAATATATGCTCTAGGAATTATTTTGGGGAAGCTCTAACATCTGTGTTATACAGAAGGTCAGGCCCCCTCTGACTTTGCTACCTATGAAAAAGTAGAGGATGAATCCCAAGAAATGAAGTGTGTCTTAGTTGGTGGGATGGTGGATAGGTAGTTTAACTTTCTTGTCTGGCTCAGAGGTGGCAACTAGAGCTTGGTGGGAAAAAGTGTTCCTGGCCCAGCATAATTTTGGAGAATTTGAAAATTTGTCTCTTCCTGACTTACAAAGAAAGTTGAAATCTCATTTATTTTTTCAGACTAGCAAGCTGCAAAAAAAATCAGTTTGAGACCATTTAAATATTTCATTTAGATAATTTCAGAATATTTCAGTTTGACCCTTTTTGGCTACGGTTAGCTTAAAATTCTCAACAAAGGTGTTTCAAATTGAAAAAAATACCAAAAAGATTTTTGCTTTGAAAATGTCAAATCAAGATGTTTCATAATTTTGCAACTTTTGTTCTAAAAATTTTTTGAAAAGAGAAATTAATCAAAACTTCTCCGTTATCGCAAAGGATTTTGGTTTCAATGAATCAGCATTTTCTGATGAGAAAATCTTCCACTGAAAAATTCCTAAAAAGCTCTAGTGACAACCCTATGAGGATCTTAAAAATCTATATACGGAGCAAGGACTGAGAGATTGGCAGCTGGAAAAGGCCACTTGAGTGTATAATGGCACCTGCATGACTTACATTTATTTTTCTCAGCATATTGGTGTAACTACAATATGTAACCCCCTGATAACAACATTGAAAAGTAGACATTTTGTTTGATTTGAATTAGATTTTAGAAGGTTGGCTCACAGATTAGATGACACTATAATTACAACAATTGTTTCCCAGGGACTTGTTTAGCCATATACAAGATTATTATTTCCCTCTTTTTCTCATAGAGAACTCTAAGGGGCACATCTCACAATGCCTAAGCAACAAATGATTTGTTTTGTTGCCCTAAATAATATTGCCCTGGTGACCTCACATTGCCTGGAATGTCAGCTCAAAGCATTAATGTCTGTGTTTGGACAATGCTTTTACTAGAAACCCAAAGCCTAGCTGGCATCTGGTAAGTATTTTCTACTTCTGATCTTTCATTTGAATCTGAGTTAGAGAAAGGGAGGGGGAACAAAACAGGAAAATGTGTGGAGTGGAATCTAAAGAGGTTGATACAATAAACATGCTTACTCTAATGATCCAAAGCTTAATATATCTGGAAGAAGTGCTCTGACACAGAGCTGCTGAGATGGTTAGTAACTGTACCAGCAGAAACTCGACTGACAGATTATGTAAATGCTCACACTCTTCTGCTTCTAATAAACAGAAATCTGACTCTGATGCTAATAGATAAACACCCAGGCTTTGGTTAAATGGATAAGCATTTTCCAGTTTAGGGAACTGTGCTTGTCTGGTTCATGGGGGACATACTGTGCAGATAACAAAAAAGAAATTCAAAAGGGAAACTTTGGCTAAATGACATTTTGACATCATTTAGGATGATGTTTTTTTTTTAAAAAAGACAAACCACAGTGCTGATGCCTTTGTATTTTAAATAAATTAGCACAGTATAAGAAAGTGAGTGACATAAATTGTTACAGTGGATAACTGCTAGTCTCTGTGAAAAATATCTTAGAGAAAGTATAAAAGAATGCTACTCTTTAGGAGACATTTATCAACACAGAGGGACTGTTCTTTACTATGTTTCTTTTTCTTTCTATTTTAAGATAATAATTTTATTTGTAAAGGGCCAAATGCTCTCCCAATGCACAGCTAAAGACATCAGCAGCAACTCTTCCCCCAGGCTATGGAGTTGATCTGCAGTTGCTAATGCAGTCTTCAAACAGCAGTAAACTTTAAAACAGCAATATATCATTAGTAGTGGGCAAAATGAATGGAGGATACATGTATTGGTAGACCCACTGCCCTCTTCCATGCCTGACATGCTAAACAACTGGTAAAGAGAGTGGCCACAGCGTTCTGTTCCATGGCATATGTGGGTTCATATGCATATGAACTTCTTGCTGCTCCCACGGTCATCCATCTTAGAAGAGCTAAGAAAGCATCTTTTGCCCCAAAGTCAATCCTTTTCTGCCAAGGCAGACAGGTTGTTGCATGAACAGTTACAATATGATAATAATGTCAATGGGTTAAGGCCTTGAGGACTGAGATTCAGAAGATTTAAATTGGAGTCAAGTATCAGAGGGGTAGCCATGTTAGTCTGGATTTGTAAAAAGCAACAAAGAGTCCTGTGGCACCTTATAGACTAACAGATGTATTGGAGCATAAGCTTTCATGGGTAATACTCACTTCGTCAGACACATGTAATGGAAATTTCCAGAGGTAAGTATAAATGTGCAGGCCAGAATCAGTCTGGAGATAATGAGGTTAGTTCAATCAGGGATGATGAGGCCCTCTTCTGACAGTTGAGGTCTGAACACCAAGGGAGGAGAAACTGCTTTTGTGGTTGGCTAACCATTCACAATCTTTGTTTAATCCTGAGTTGAGGGTGTCAAATTTGCAAATGAACTGAAGCTCAGCAGTTTCTCTTTGAAGTTTGGTCCTGAAGTTTTTTTGCTGCAGGATGGCCACCTTAAGGTCTGCTATTGTGTGGCGAGGAAGGTTGAAGTGTTCTCCTACAGGTTTTTGCATATTGCCATTCCTAATATCTGACTAGTGTCCATTTATCCTTTTATGTAGGAACTGTCCAGTATGGCTGATGTACATAGCAGAGAGGCATTGCTGGCACATGATGGCATATATAACATTGGTGGACGTGCAGCTGAATGAACCGGTGATGTTGTAGCTGATCTGGTTAGGTCCTGTGATGGTGTTGCTGGTGTAGATATGTGGACAGAGTTGGCATTGAGGTTTGTTGCATGGATTGGTTCCTGAGTTAGAGTTGCTATGGTGCGGTGTGTGGTTGCTGGTGAGAATATGCTTAAGGTTGGTGGGTTATCCGTGGGCGAGATTTAGATTCTCTTCCTGCCTCTGCCACAGGCTTCTTGTGACCTCTGGCATCCTCACATGCTTTGATCAGGAGTGAAATAGCTAATGATATCACTGTTTAAGACCCCCCAATTCAGGAACACAGTCCTGTTCAGGAAAGCCTACCCTTATCTTTACATATTTAGATATTTTCCTCAGTTGGGATGGACTTAAACACATGCTTATGTGTATTCCTGAATCAGGGCCTCTTATCATTTTGACATCTGAATTAACACCTCAGTGAGATTAGTGGGCCACTTTTAGACATTGTTTCAGCCCAAACTCTGTCACATAGCATGTTATCTGTTACACTCAGTTCTTATTTTCAAGGTTATCTTTGCAAGCATAATAATGAGATTTTTTTTTTTTTTTTACAGAATCCAAGTATAAATTCTGCACTACAAGAAAGCAGCCTCAGAAAAAGCCATTGTGAGCTAGCTCAATTAAAGCTTTGTTCACACACTTTTTTAATTTTGAAATAACAGAACAAATAACTGATGATTTGGTATTGAAATACTTTTTTAAAGGTACTATAAATCAATAAATTATATTTTATTTCAGTCTCTTATTTTTTTTTTTTTAGGGCACAGCTGATCTACCCAACTCACTTGACTGATTATATTGTGGCTTCAGCCAAGTGCTATTGGCAAATTTGGCAATACTGGTATCTGTAATGATTCTATTGGCAAATATATAGACTCTTTCACATCATAGTCATTTTCTCAATAATTTTATCTGGTATCTCTGTCCATTTCTTCACTGTATAATTATGAGTCTTCTATGCAGTTTCTTACTGTTGATATTCTTGTTTCTTAGGTAGTCAGATGGGCTGGATGTTAGGCCAGATTTTGGTTTATATAATACGTCAAAGTAACTCCTTTGTTTCTGTTGCATTTCCTTGAATTATGTATGCAGATCTGGTAGTTGCTTAGGTTTGAGTAACTAACAGTGGGAAGTAAAGTCTTTGTTTACCTGTCTTATGATTTGTGTTAAGGAAGCCAGTCTTTTGGTGCTACATTTCTAAGTTCCAAAAGGGTTAGATATAGATCTTTATTGTCATGACTAGCTTTGTTTAAGACATTGTTCACAGTCCACATAGCATTCTTGGTCATCCTTCACTCTAGACAAGCATTCCAGTGAAAAGCTGATGTAAGCCTGGTGAATTTCTGAAATTCTGCTCTTTCAGATTTGGGGTCCATAGTCACTAAACAGAAGCTCTGGAATTCCATGCCTTTCAAATTATGATTTGACTTTGATATCTATCTGTTGGGAGATGAAAAAAAAATCCCACTAATTTTCTATATCTCTGTCATAATATTGATTCAATAGCATAAAATTGACACTTCCTGCAATGTGAGCTTGGGAAATTCTATATTAGAACCAGAGATAACAAATTAATGTTTCACAGCATGTAAAATGACAGAGACAGGCAATGTGTTTTCTATCTGGATTTATTGCCATAGCTTCCATTAAATCTTAAAAACATGAACATACGGGGGTATGAGAAAGTCTGAAGTGGGTTGATTTTCCAGAACAAATATTTGCCACATTGTATTGAGATGCACAAAGAGAAACCAAGAGAGACTTTCAGTGATGTAACTATATATACAGGGTTAAATAATTCTTCTTCAGAGGAAAGCAGCACTAAAATATTCCTAAAGGTTACATGCCATCTCTTCAGACCATTTAAGACTTTTGAAATGCCACTCTGAAGTAAAATAACTACCTCACCAGAAGAGTCATTCCATTAGAGAGCCGGCTAACATCAGTACTGAGATAAATGGGAGAGCAGAAAATTGATTTTACACTTGTGCTGTAAGTGTGGTCAAATGTTATAGGCCAATACATCAAATAGGATTCTAAAGTATTGCTGTGGCTGAAAAATAATAATATAGAGGATATTGTTAAATACAGCTTAATATGTACTTTTTGTTAGGTTTATATTAAAATATTCACTTGCAATGTAACACAAGCTTCATTTTCTTTGTATTCCACTTCTCTCTGTGTCAATAATATTCATACAAAAATTGACCTCACTATTCCTTCAACAATCATGTCTTCTAATTCAACTCTCTCTCTCTCTCTCTCCCCAAACTCCTGCAGTGTGACAGGCAAATAGTAAAACATATACCCTGCTTCATATAAGATTGTTCAAACCTTAATGGAGTAGAGTGGAAGGTTTTATGATATTTCAACATAATTATTTTCCAATAGGACTATTGTAGCACAGAGAGACCTCTCAGATTAAATAAAAAAGTACTATTTGCACAAATATGATTTGATGGTACCAGATCTGTTAGCAGTATTGAGTAAGCTACTGGCTGCCAGCCTTTTTTCCTCCTTTGATTTCTATTCTATCAGATGTTTCTGATTTGAGCAAGGCCATGTCTGCTTTGGAGCCTTGCTTTACTGATGCTGGTTAAGCTGCATTACTACCCAATTGGGACCAGCCATTTCTTTTCAGGTGTTTCAGGCTACATCATGGTTGAGTAATGGCAAGGATAATTAATGCAATATTATATTACTTCCCCTTCCTTGCAATGTTAAATAGTCTCCAGGGTAAGTAGGCAGAGGGACGATGACATTTTGAGAAGCCCCAGTGTACTCTTGGCATCTTAACAAGAAGACGTTTGTCATTATTTCCCCCCCAACATATAAATTAAGAAAAGGATTCACAGCAACACTAGCATAGTTCAATACACACAATAGAGTGTTGGTAACGAATGTTGTCAAAAAAGGACTGTTCTGATAAACTAGGAACCTACACTCAGTTAAACAGGCCAACTGGGGTAGGCGGCAGGAGTGGGGAGTGTTTTGTGGGACTTGATTCTTGGAGAGAGTTTTCCTTCATTAATGAGAGGGAGGTTGACAGAAAATGTTTAGTTTTTATCATCTTCCATTGTGTGGCACTGTTGAAAATCTTGTTCTTGCCTTTTCCCTGTTGAGCAAAACAGTGAACCAGTAGAAAATATGCTTAAGTGTTAAAATTAAACATGATAATACAGACCAAATTCTGCTCTCAGTTATTTTTGGGCAACCCTGCTGACTTCAGTGAAATTGCACAAGTATGACTGAGAGTAGAGTTAATCCATTATATTGATGGAAACTTAAAATGGACCAGTTGTTGCTCTGTGCTTGTGATCAACTTTAGGATTTCATTTTCCATGATAATGTCTGTCAAAATGTATCCCTTAGGTTGTAAATTTTGGGTTGGGAAGAGAATGGAAGAAGATGGCAATCTATGCACACACCTGCTGAGTAATTTATGGGACCATTTGTATGCTTTGTGAATAGAATCAGTACTGGAGCAAGTGTCTCTGTGCCCACAAGCCTCCACCATTCAGATAAAATATTAATAGCATTTGCCAATGGTTTGAAGTGTAAGTAGGGACACTTGGGACATCCCTGTGAACATCCTCCATTTTGATTTATCTCCCAGCTCAGGTCTATTCCATCCGATAATTATCAAGACACTATGGTAATGGGAACTGTGTAAGAATCTACTGTAGATAGACCGAGGGTGCACAATGTTTATGAGCTGCGTGACATACACATGATCAAAATGAAGTACATGTGTGTTTATGGAATCTGGGCCTTAGGCACCAGCAATATAATTTTAGTTATAATTTTATAAAATTGAGAAATTGGCTCATTGAGTTTTTTCATATAAAATTCAATCTTTTCTGATTAGTACTATTTTAATTCTACTCTCCTATTTATCCTTAAAATCTTTGAATACAGTGACGATGTAATTTGTTCAAAGAGCTCAGTACAGTAATGTCACCGTATGTGATGCAACATTCAATTAAAATCATAAGAAAATTTGGGAAGGGTTTAGGATTGACTATATGAGCAGAGTATGTTATTATGCTCATGCTGTGAGTCATGAATGGCTCTTGATTCCCAAAAAAGGATAATTGTAACCCCCCCCGCCATGCTTTTCATAAATAATGGAACCATATTCAGAAACAACATGCCTCTAGTATCTGAAACAAATTCTCCCATTCCACCGTGTCAAATACTTTCATCACATACAAATACTTTATGGGAGAGTTTCAAAGACACAAAGAGAAATTAAACACCCAGTTCCCATTTGTATCTTTGAAAATCTCCCAACTGATCCACATTAAATGAACAGTTTATATGTTACCTCATACGAATTTTCCTTTAATAAGTTCTGCCAGAGATAGATGTCGTGCAATAATTAGGGCATTAGGTTTTTGAGTCTGCTAAAAATATCTGCCAAAATATTATCTAAGTCTATTTTGTTGAGAAAGACAGGGTTATAATTAGCACATATCTGCCTAAACCCACTCTTTTTATAGAAAATGAAGAAATTAACTCCTCTCTATCCTTTCTTCCTTATGCAGAAGTGGACATTCCATTTGTAAGACTTCAGTAGAAAACTTTTAGTTGCATACTATGTTCAGACAATTTACTATCTCCCTAGTCTTCACTCTCCATGGTGGGAGTTACCATCTGAATACATACATGCCTTCATTTATGTCTAAACCTATGACACAGTTTTCCAATAAAGTCTTCCATTGGGAAAGGTGATTATAAACAAGACTGTCACAAACAAACAAACAAAAATAACTTGACCACGAAAAAAAAAAATCACACCTCACTTTTTGAGAGATATCTTTTTTCTCATACTAATACTGAATTCCATACAGCATATAGACATCAAGGTGTTAGGAGCACTAGAAATACCTAGAATAGATGGACTGATTCATGGAATCAGTTTTTGAGAATTTTGGATGAGGTAAGACACTTCAAAAACCACAGACAATTTGTGAGGTACCAGAAATTCACATTTACAAAGGGCATTAATTAAAACCTCTCCCACAGTGTTCTGAATACAAGGAGTCACTGTTAGGCAAAGCTAGCTGTAAACATAGCCATAAAACTAGGATCATATCTGTTTTTTTCACCTTGTTCATAAGGTTGATGATTTAATCAAAACAAGATATCAGCCACCCTTTAAAAAATTAAATGTAATTAATATTAAAAGCTGCAAGATTTTAAAGGATTTGATTATATAGACTATTACGATTAGATCTGTATGAGCTATTTGTAGTGAACAGTTTATTCAGTGAATTTAAACGATTTAGCATGAGCTTGGTACATTTGCAAACCTTGAGGAAAATATTGTGGGAAAATCTGCAGACCCTGATGGAACAGCCTCACCTTAGCCAGCTATCTGGCTTTCCTCCATCATCCAAAAAGATGCCACTGTCTTCTCAACCTGCAGATCTCCTTCACTTGCTGCTGTTCTCATTTAGGGTGCTAATAGCCTTTGCCTGTTACATCCAGGGTAAAGCAGCCTTGTGAGTCTTTGAAAGGTTTCAGATGGATCATAGCTGCACCTATATCTTTTTGCATTTAGCCTCTGCATTCCAAAGTTCTCCTTGGCTGGGCAATAAGTGAACTAACTTGATCTCCTTAAAGCACAACGAGAAAGATGAATATATCATAGCACAGAGACAATACAGTATGTTATGTCCCTCGGTAAACAGTATGAAAGGAGGAGAAGTCAGATGCAGGGAGTAAGGTGAGTTTCCACTGGAAGTGTTAAATAAGTTAATACCAAACTACAAGGGTGGTACATTTCCAGCTTCTTATGAACCAAACTGCAGGTTTAATTAGCAAAAATCACCATGTGACTGAACTCTGGTGAGTTACCACAGCTGTAGAGGTCTATGCTTTATACCACTCAGGTGCTTTGCAATTTATTAGCTTCATTCTTTCTCATATGCATATTCTCATCATATTCTCGTTGGTCCTTGCATGCTAATCATCAAAACATGTTTCCTTTTTATTCAATAGGTCATAACATTCACATGAACTGAGAATGTGTAGGCTACTAAACATTTCATCTAATATGAAATTCTGCTTATGAAAAAAAAACACTACAGTATCTTGCGGAGAACGAGATATGTTCAGATCAGTCAGCTCTGTTTCTTTTGTTTCTTTTGTCTGGGGGAAAATAACCCTCTTTTCCCCCGACAAAAGAAACAAAACAACTCGAAGTCAGTTTAGAAGAGGAAAACAATAAGAAAAAGAAATACGGATGTCAAAACAAGAAGTATTTGGCACTTTCCTTTGCCTAGTCTAAGGGTGATTTCCATACAATTGACCAGCCTGTAGTCTGGTTTTGCAGTCTAACTGAACCAAATCCTTCTATGTTCCATTACTTTATCCTTTATTGTCCCTACAGTTCCTTAATCTAGTGCCCAATTCTTTTTCTCCCTTTTAGCAAAATTATATTATCTCACCCTCATCATTACCCTTTTCCTCTCCATGCTATTTCACCTATACTAGATGCCTCTACCCAAGTCTCAGTAGGCCCTGTCTTTGATGTTATTTCCACCATATTTCTCTTCAAGAAAACATTGCCAGTGTTACCAAATCCTCTAGACGCAATTCAGCAAAGCTAGAAAGCTAGATGCCAGCTAGGGAGGAAGGAGAGTGCAGAGGGTGAGTTATTTATTCAAACTTTTTCAAATTTAACAGAGTTACAGCTTATGTTCCAGATCTTAGCTGAGGTTTAACTTCCCAGATATAGACTGGAGGACAAGTGCTAGTATTTATATTAGGGCTCAGATTTTTCTGGATGTGATAGCTGATGGATTTCTTCAC
>NC_133770.1:54905562-54996471 GCF_003597395.2 Chelonoidis abingdonii | reverse complement strand
TTGGCAGAGGCCCTGGAGGTTTTTCGCCTTCCTCTGCAGCGTGGGGCATGGGTCACTTGCTGGTGGATTCTCTGCAGCTTGAGGTCTTCAAACCACAATTTGAAGACTTCAATAACTCAGACATAGGTTAGGGGTTTGTTATAGAAGTGGATGGGTAGGATTCTGTGGCCTGCTTTGTGCAGGAGGTCATACTAGATGATCATATTGATCCCTTCTGACCCTAAAGTCTATGAGTTTGAATCAATTCTTAGGATTATTTTTAATTAGTTTATCCATCTGTAATTTTGGGAGTCAAAGAACTGAGAGGTACAGGCTGCAGCTTGGAAACGCTGGAACTCCCTGAAAAGTAATCAACTGTGAATAAATCAGAGAAACAGTGCAGTGCACTATGCATTATTACTCTCTCCATTGCTATTGGAAATGTCTGTCATGTGCCCCATCAGCTAGTTTCAATAAAACATTGTTTGTATGAAATATCAGAATAAACCAGGTAAATTGGGCATCCAAATTTGGTACATCACACGGCATTTAAGTAGTTAAATTGTTGGACAACAACTATATATCCATGACTCTTTTTCTTTCATTCACATTAGTAGAGCATACCTGTAATGTGAGCTTTGAACAGGCATAAATCTATGCCTCATTTAGCTGAAATTAAGTCTAGCTTTAATAAATGCACAGAAGGACACGGGCAAGCATGTCATTTTCCACACACTTCTTGAAAATCTACTATGGATTAATGAAATGGGACTGAATAGAGAAGACACCTTGTTGTGTTCAAGTGTGTCTTAGGAGTCACTTGTCACAGGAGAAAATGCATTGTAATCACAGATGGATTAACTTTAAAATGTTTGAAGTCTAGTTTGGATAAACCCAAAGTTTTGACACTTAGCTCAATATTATGTGAATTGCTTTAGTCTGTAATTTCCAGAAGACCAGTCTCTCAATGTCAAAAACAGAAATACACTGGAATACTACCTATTTTTCAGTATTTTGTAATTTCCACTTTTGGGTGAAACTAGGATGTTTTGCAATAACTGAAATTATGCGTCTCAATGTTTAATGAACCTTTGAAACCTCTGACTTCTCAGATTTGATCTGGTTTCACAGTAGTTAACCCTAAAGCTCTGGTCCAGTTTTGGGTGGTCAACGTTCATGTTAGTTTTTATTCTATCCAAGCCAGCTCACTCACTCTAAATTGTGACAGAGACATCCTGAGAGCCAACAGTCACTACTACTCAATAATCCAGCATTACTCTGGAAAGTTTGTTTCATTATATTGATGACCAGGGTATCTTATAGGAAATCTTTAGAGCATTATTATTGACAGTTTGTTCTTTTTATGTTCTTTCATCTTTGCTTTGCTGTATATATGATATTAGGATTCCTGGCAAATTATAGCCTTTTAGTTCATATGTTGTTGGTGAATGTGAAAAGTAAGTAGCAATTTTATTGATTGGTACGTACAATCACATTCACTGAAAATATCAATGATTAACTATAGATTAGAGAGTCTTCCAGCTGAACAATGAATAATGGTTACATTTCAATAAAATAATATTTCAGCACTTTTTAAAATCTGCTACTCTCATATTGGTTCATTTGTTAATAGTGGCTCTGCCCTGTTATTTACAATAATGCTACACTAATGACACATGGCAACATAAGCCTATTTATCTCTGAAAACATACAAATTAAAAGCCTTAATATGTGCATTCCACCCTGTGTAATTGTTCTATTGTCCCATCAGGCCTCAAAAATCCATTAAATAATGACCTGTTAATTGATATAAAAGAAAAGCTGTGAGAAAGGAGACAATTTATTAACTTCCAGCTGAGGAAAAGAATAACTATCAAAAGGGGGCATCAGCTCAACTGTTTATTTATTCATAGACACTAACCAAAGAAACCAGAACTGGCACAGCAGGCTTCTTTTCTGCATTTGCCATATCATATTTAGTAGGATTCATATGGGATAAGAATGTATTCGAATCATATTAGTCTGCTTATAGTGCAAGAAATTTAAAATCAGAGGGGTACTACGCAATTCCAACAATCTGCACTAAAAGATCAGAGCCTAAATCTCCTAAACAAAAAATTTGGAATCAGACCCAAACTAAGACCCTGCCTCCAAACAACTTTAAACATTGAGAAAGTTTGGATTCAAATCCAAACTTGAAGGTTAAAATTAATGAAACTTTATAAAAAGACTGTATTTGTCCAGTGCCTAGGACAGTGGGGCTTCCGGTGCTACCACAAAACAAATAATGATAAATATTAATCCTTTTTTATTAAAGACATCTGTACTGGAATAATGGGTCACATTTTGTATTTTCAGTTTTAAAAGTCAGGTAAATATATCCACTCTGGGCCTGAAGTCAATGAGCAGTTGCTAGATAAAATGGAATGTTTCCCTAATGCCTAGAATATGAACAAATGTAGCCTTTGAGTTTACTTCGGTGAAATGAAAGCAGTTAAAATTTTCAGCACTGGTTTATTTAAAAAAAAGTTTATCCATTCGCTTTCACACAGTAGCATGGCCAAGGCCTCCAGATAATTTGGATAGATGGTGAAGCGTGACAAGCAGGGCTGAAATTAAAAGGAGAGGGGGATGGATTTCTCTGTCTCTGATGGAGCCTATTCCCTAACTGAACGTTGATACATTATCAGTCAGAGATAAAAGTAATTGTTGGCATTGATAAAGACTCTTCGGGAGAGCTAATTGTTGTTGGTTCCCCCCACCCCCCCAGGGATGTGCCAGATTGCACTAAATGGCAATTAATTTTCATTCAAATTGCCCCAGATAACCTACAAGACAGACTTGATCTCTTCCTCTGCAAATTATTCTGTGTGAGCACTATGATGTAGTATGTTCAAAGTTTGTCACTTTGGGCCAATATATTTGTTTTCTCTATTTCACTTTCATTTATGAACCACCCACAGAAAGCATGAGAGTCCAGTGTGAAATTGTCAACATGCCTTTGAAGGTTCACATTATGCTGCACTGAGTTTTTGCTAATATAACACAAAGTGTGGGTGGATATTTGTTTATATGACAGTAAAAAAATTACAGCTTTAACTACAAACCTTGTGCCCTGGATCTAGCTAGAATGCTTTGTTTGTCAATGAGCAGAGGGCAGTGGAGCTGTGACTCTCAAGACCATATGAGAAATTACTATGGAATGTAGCACACAAATTCACATCAAAACTGTGAAATGGGGTTTTCAGCTGTATTTCCCATGACACCTTTTCAACTCCTAGACAAATAAAAAGGTTAAGAATGTGTATGTTTTTGCCTACTCTTTCATGCTGATGCACCAGAAGCATTAGTATATCTTTCTGAAAAAATTGAAGGCTCTGACTATTCAATGTAATGTAAAGAAATTGGAAACTATTCCCTGTGTCATGCAGACCCCAGCACAGCTATGAGGAAAGTAAGTAACATAGAAGTAGTTCCCATGGACTCATTACTACAGGCTGTTATTGGATTAAATTTATCTGCATATGTTCCCCGAATACTTCTTGTTTACACATAGATTAGTTTAATTTTCTTTATCTGCTGCTTAAAGACAGTTCACCTACAAATCCTTCAGAATTCAATAGCTTAACCTCATATGTAAAGAGAGGTGCTTATGTCATTCAAAACTGATAAGACACACATTCTACTCTTTTAGTTCCATGCTTCTATTTTAATAATTGGAGATAAATTAGTATTAGTAAGTAACATATTCATAGAGTCTTTTTCTAGAAGCTCTTTTAATCCAATGGTAAACTACTTCCAAGATCACTGGACAAAATTTTATGTTGCTACAATAAGCTTAATTGGATGCTTGAGACCGCATTACGTCAGAGCTTATTATTAATATATTTGCAAACTTTCATATGAGCAGTTTATGAAGAACTTACTATTTTTCTTCAGAAGTTGTTTAATATTAAAACATTTCTGATTACAAATAAAATGTAGAAAGAAACGTTATGTTTTGTTCGATATTTAAGAAATGTGGACATTTTATCACAGTGGAGTCTACTTCAACAAATTATCTTATAAGTAGATATGAAATGTACTGTAATACAAAATGTGGGGGGGGGGGAGGTCAGTGGTTTGAGCATTGGCCTGCTAAATCCAGGATCGTCAGTTCAGTCCTTGAGGGGGCCACTTAGGGAGCTGGGTCAAAAATTGGTCCTGCTAGTGAAGGCAGAGGGCTGGACTCAATGACCTTTCAAGGTCCCTTCCAGTTCTAGGAGATTGGTATATCTCCAATTATTATTTATTTATTGTTTTCATGGACCTGGGTACTGAATCAAAACATATACAGAAAGAGTGAGACACCTTTAAATGGACTCTTACTAAAAAAAAGCTTATTAAATAATCATTTTTTTATTTAAACATTTTCAGGCTAGCAAGTTCCTGCTGTGTCATTTATGTAAAAATGCTCTTCTGCTCTGCAAAATGACACTGTAAAAATGGGACAACTTACTCCACACATTTCCTTGGGGTTTTTCAGAATAGGATCTGCTCACTGTAGTGAGAAAGTGTTTTGCTGCATTTTATGCTCCTATTATTAGAGGTCCTGCAGAACCAACATTGCTAAGGGAGTATGAACTGGCTTTCATTCCTTCAGCATAAACACAATGGTTTACTTAGCGCCACAAATCATAGTTGTGAAAGCCTGTTGAAGGGATAAAGATAGATATCACTGTGGTAATAATTTGAAAACAAGGAGATGGGATCCCGAGGAGTACTATTGGTATTAGTAGCAGCAAAGAGTTTGTTAATTTTTGTTTCAAGTGAAACTTTCACACGAGTCTGCTATCTCCAAATCAGAGTCAGTTTGGATTCTGCCCAAATCCACAAATATCAACTCAATTACACAAAAGTTCAGTGGACAATGGATGATACTGTTTGCCTGACTAGGACACCTCTACCCTATCTTTTCTTCCTTCACATCAGTAAGTGAAGACCCAGCTATATAGCTTGACCAGTTCATCTAAAACTCTTTAAAAAAGCCCTGGAATGGGCAGGGTGCCAGAAAAAGGAGGCAAATTTAAGGATTTTGAAATATTTACTGACATCTGCACCTGTACTGCAATCCTTGACCCATTGAATGGGATTGTGTTCACCACAGCTGCTTCAAGTGGAAGGCTGAGAGCTGTATTGCTGCGGAAACATGAGACCAAATGACTTCCTGCAACAGGCAGAGAAAATGAATGCACCAAAAAAAAAAAAAAAGAGAGAGAGAGAGCAGCTGGGTTTTTCATACACACGGCACGATTTTCTCTACACTTGTATCTCCAAAGGTGATACTGATCACAGCTTCCTGATTGCAGTACACAAGAAAAGACTTGGAGAAGCTCTATCAAGGAAATAGTGATTTCCATATATTCACAAAAGTAATGATCTGACCCTGGAATTCCAGTCAAGATGTCATCTAATAATCACAGATGTATTGTCAAGAGTGTATGTTCCACTTGACGACACACGACCAGATGATCTGGAACAAGCAGTAACTGTACATGTGAACAGCTATATGCACCAGGAATATGAAATGAGCAGAAAGATTACATATTCGTCTATTCAGCCAAAGAAGAATGAAATGTTATAAGCAGTATTATAAGGGATAGATGGTGGATGGAGAAAGGAACACTTCCCATGTGAGTATTCTTAATATAAAAATCAGTTTCAGTGATTTTGGGAATATTAATTAAAAGTAAGAAAGAATAGAGGAAGAGTACCCTGGAAATAAGGCCCACATTTTTTACTGAGAGAGTAATTAACTATTGGAAAAATTTATCAAGGGTCTTGGTGGATTCTCCACCACAGGCAATTTTTAAATCAATATTGAATTTTTTTTCAAAAGATGTGCTCTGTTTCAAACAAGAATTAATTCAGGGAAGTTGTACAGTCTGTCTGTTACAGCTATCCCCCTATTCCATTTTGTTTCTTACAGCTGTCCCCATACTCCATTTTGTTTTTGTTCTCCTCCTGTGGCCGCCCTTCCCTGGCTGTTAAGTTGTTTACTGGGCCACTGCCCTTCTCAAAGGGAGGGCCCCTTAAGTTGTTTACCAAGAGCCATTGCCCTTCTCAAAGGGATGGCCACTTGTGCTGTGTGCTAAGTGGGAGCCACTGCCCTGTTCAAAAAGGGTTGGTCCTGTTATCACGCTTTGTAAACCTGGGTTGGTGTAGGGTAGGCAATGTCCAGAGCATAGAAGACCTAATGTGTTTTTAAGATCCTGGGCATGAGTCATAGGCCTCAATGTGCTTATGAGTCCTGAAGGTGGTGAACTCACACCTATTGTTCAGGACTCTGCAGGCTACGTCTTCTGTGCTCACCTGCAGTTTTTCCCTGTGTCTCCTCCCCTGTGACAGAGGGAGCCTATCAGGATTACTGGCGGGAAACTGCCTGAGTTTGCCTTTAAAAACAGGCATTTTTGAAACAAACATCAGAAAGGTTCCTGCACTGCTGCCTGGTCTGATCAGCCAGGGGTTCTGGGGGGGTTCTTTCTCTGCTCTCGTTTTATTTTTGAGCGTACCCCCATTTTTTAAACCCCCCCTCCCATGAAGAACGAATTGCTGCCTGAGAGATCTCCTGATTATCGAGACCGTACCGAGCCCTCCTTGCTTCTTCTGCCTTTGCTGCTGCCTTGGGGACTGGTAAGAATCCCTCTGTGAAACTTACTTACTTATTTTATTACTTTAGCTGCTGGCTCTGTTTCCCCAGCACACAGATTCAAGCTAAACCTTGGTCTGTGTCTTAAAACCTCTCTTAAACTCCGCGGCGCTTTGCTGCTAAAAATAAGTTTGTGCCGCCACTAAGCTCTGCTCCTGTGGGCTTTGCTTCAGGGCTCATTGCTTTCAGCCGTATCCACTGCTGCAGCCACCATCCCTTGGCTTCCTTGGGGGCTGCCTTGGGAGCTGTATCCTGGGCACATACCACTCTGTCCTCTGTGACTTCCCCATAGCATAAGGTGCACCATAGGTTTTGCTTTTTAGTTTAATAAGTCATAGTTTGCTAAGATTGTAGTGCTTGTAAGTTTCACCTGCCTTGCTATAGTTTGCTGTTTTGTTGCTCCGTATAGTTGCTTGTTATAGTTTTTCTTAGAATTGTGATATTTGTTGTTTTGCCTAGTCGTTGATTAAGATAGATTTAAAAAGCCATTGTCTGGTTGTATTCTGTACCCGTTTTGTTACTTTGTATAAGCTGCTTGTCATTTTATATAAATTTGATTAAGTTAGACGATAGATAAAGTTTTTGCTGTTTGAATTCGTCTTCCCACTGTCCCGATCTCTCCCTGAACTTTCCTGTGTCTGTTTTTCCCCCGCTCCAATCTCCCCCTCTGTGTACTTCTCCGTGTCTCCCTGTTGTAACCCTTTGCTGCTTTTTCCCTCGTATCTGCACTCTCCCTGAACTTCCCAACTCTTTGCTGCTTTTCCCCCGTGTCTGCATCACCCTCCAAACTTCCAGACGCCGCTTGCTGCTTCTCCCCCTGTTGTACGTTCCCAAACCCTTTGGCCGCTTCTTTCCTTTTTTTTGGGGTGTCCGCTTGTTGCTTAAACCTCCCTCTAAGCCTTCTTTACACTTCTCTGTGCATCTCCCTGTATCCACTGTGTTCGTGCTCCCGCTTCTCCGCTGCACTCCCTATACCTCGAAAATCACCAATCACACTGCGTCTCCGTTTGTTCCTTCACCCACCTGCTCCGCAACTTCCTGAAGTGCTCTCAACTACTGTCAACCTGTTTTTCTGCCCTCAGCCGTCCCCCCATTCCTCCACGTGCCTTCTCATTCGCTTGCGCACGTCTGCGCCTCCACCCTCTTGCTGCTGCCCAGACTCCCTTAAGTGCGCGTCCAGCTGCTCCTGTCTCCGTACGTCCAGCCTGCAGGCTTCTGAGGACTGGCTCTGGGCTTCACCCCGCAGGGCTTCAGAGTCTCTCGCTGCTTTGCAGCTGCACTCTCCTCTCATGCAGTCGCCACTGATCATTCACTCCTCCCCCTCCTGTTTCTTGACCCAGCCTTTAGGTACACTCTTGCAGATTATCCGCTATCACATAGCCAACAAATTTAAGTGCATTATTTCTTTTATACTGTTTACATTGCATAATTTCACTTATCACCCATATTGTATCATTGGCAATCTGTGATTCCACATTTTTACTTGTGGTTATAACACCCCATTGGTTGCCTCCACTTTTCTGATATATTTTGTATTGCATTGATGCCAATTTGTGTTACATTGTGTATAGCTATAAACCACTTAATACATTCTATCCCTGAGATTGTGACGCATTTATATGATAGAAGCTAACCATTTTACTTTGGCATTTCTTTTTGGATATTTTGCATTCCATACTGCATCTAGAGTTGTTCCCTATATAAAGTGAGTTGCTTATTGACCTGTACTGTATCCCATTGTGCTGAACCCCACTACTGTACTCCCTGTTTAGAACTCCTACTGTTCATAAAGAAGAACCCCCCCATCATGTCTATTGTAAACACCCTATACACCCCATCCCATCGTATTTCATTGTTAAATTCCCACCACTTCCTTTTTTCTTTAATAAAGAAATTAATTGGCACCCCACCTGTGTGGTAATTGCTCCCCAAGATCCCATATACCTGCGGGCAGGGACACAGTCTATATTAGATAGCAGGTCAGACTAGATGATCACAGAGGCCCTTCTGGCCTAATAATCAATGGGTAAATTAAAATGAAGAACTGGAGAAGTTCTTAATCTATTGATAAGTAAATATGGAATTTGCTTGAAGTATGAAGTTGTACAACAGCAAAGATTATGACAGAACCTATAACTCCACATGAATGGCCTGTAGTGACATGGGAAAAGGTTGAAATTTGTTTGTTTGCCTTGGGAAAATATGCTTATATGATGATAATAGATTGTTTTAGCAACTTTCCAGAAGCAGTAATTCTTGGAGATACCACAGGTTCCTCAATGGTCAGTCCCATTAACTCCATGTTTGTACATTCTGGAATTCCAAGTATTGAAATATGAACAGTGAACTATGATTTCCTTTGTGTAGTGGTTTATAAAAAATATGAAACTAAACAAAATGGAAACAAAGCTGTGCCAAAATATGTATTTCTGACAATGAATAGGATGAGAAATTTAGATATAAGGGTGAAATCCTGGCCCCACTGAAAGCAAGAGGAGTTTTCCTATTAACATCAATGGGGACAATATTTTACCTAAGTTTATTAAGACTTTATGTTGATATTGAAGCAGTTTGAAGTTATATTGTTGGGAAAGTATGGTAGTCTTTTAAATTTTCAAGATTATTCTGGTGAAGTTATTTCATGGCTCTAATACATAACTAGTGGGCGAAATTAAAGAAGTAGGTAAATATTTTTCATTATTTCTTTTGTACTGGTTATAAGTGTGTTTTTCCAGTTGGAGATGAGGTAATGTGTAACATGTCTTTATTAAAGATTGTGAAAGTTTCTTAGACTGATGGTGTTATTGGAAATGCTTACATAGCTATAATTGTGAATGAGAATATTAAAGGAGATCTTTGTGCACTCTTTTTCTGTAAAGATCACATAGCAAGAATATTTAACCAATAATGTTTTTGGGTTTTTTTTTTGAAAAAATAATCTTAGCAATGAGTAAATTTATTTTGTTTCTTTTGTTTTTAAAGATCAATTTATCTGGCAGTGGCTTTAGTAAGCATGAATAAACTTGGATTTGTAATCTTTCCATAGCGCTTTTAGAATGCTTTGTCTGATACCGCTAACCTTTATTAGTCCTGCCAAATCTGTTGGCTTATCTATGCAGCACATGGTTGTCATAGGAAGAACACAGCAACATGTTAAATCCATGTACTTCTCTCCTGGTTTCTGGTGTTCCAAGATATCCTGCTGATTTTGGAATAGCTCACGCCTCTCTTCCCTCCTGGCATCAGAAATAAGAGAATCACAGCAGCTGGGAAATCATCAGAGAACAAGGCAGTAAATAATGACACATGGGAAGGAGAAAATCTGTCCAAAAGCCAGAGCCTCTTTCCCTTTTGTGAGCCTAAAAATTCTTTTTTTTCAGTGGAGTGGAAGCAGTTTTCAAAGACAACACCTCTTCTCTCTCTAGGAGAACGTGTTTTTCATAGACAGAGTTTAATTGCTCTAGTCTCCCTGTTCATTCTGCATGGAAGAGGTTCTTCATGCTGTGAACATAATCTCTTGAAAGATGCATCAAGATAAATAAATAAAACTGTGGCTTGGTATACTGGACCAAAATAACTTTGATCTACTAGAAATGTAGAGTTAGCCAGAAGGCATGAACCCATTTTAGAAATGTTAGAAGTAAATGTGTACCTAGTATATTGAAAACAAAACAAAACACACACACGCCTCCCCAAAAAACCCCACCTAAACGTTAACAAATTAAAACAAATTTCAAAAAATGCAATGTACTGAGAGTATTTTTTAAAGGTACAGTACTTCTAGAGCAATGGCCCCATCACAACCGCATCACTGTTTTAAGTATTGTGCATGATTCACTAATCCCCCCCCGCCCCGCACCAGTTTTACATCAGTCTGTCTTCACTGACATCCAGCGCTTAATTTGTAATGAAAGAGATGCCAGGGCTCAAGCAGGTAGGTGCCGGGGTGAAGCAATTTTTTTACATGTGTAACTGATGCAGAAAGAGGTGCCGGGGCTATGAACTGCCAAGCCTAGAGGTTCTGGTGCTTAGGCCTGGGACAAATTAAGCACTGCTGACACTGATGCATTTGTCAATACAGCAATGTAAAACTGGAGTAATGCAGTGGTGATTCAGGTCCACCGTGTTTTGGACTCAACACAACAAAGGGCTGGAATGTTTTGGCTTGGAAAGATTGATAGTGTCTTGGATTAGAAATTGCACGTTGCTATGCTGTGGAGAAGAGAGTATATTACCTGGATGTTGGTAATTCCAAAGTGTTGATGCGGATAGGCGGATGCGAACCATGTGCATTTCTCTCCATTCTGTGTCCTTGTTCAGAAGGGCCCAGAGAGTCTAGCAACAGTGTTAGATGCCCTTAGTGGGCAGGTAGGGTTACAATGACCAGTGGCCTTACTCCATTTTCACATTGACCAGCATAGCTGATTCACAGAAAGCTGCACACAAATGCATCCTGTTGAAGAATATAACAACCCCTGCTCTAGCACTTGTTCCTCCAGCATACCCTGATGAATTTTAGTCTGCACCAACCAACATATTCTGTTGGCCACCTGCTAGCCTAGTAAATCTATTTAAAACTCAGGAAATGATTCAGTGAAATCTCTCAAGTAACAACCCAAAGGGGCAGGAAACATTGGTTATTCAGCAGAACTGGTCTTTAACTAAAAGTCAGATCAAACCCTTTGGAAATACTTTAAAGTAGCTACTTAAGAATGCTTATTGAGTTGGTCTTCATGCACATTTCTGTGCATATTTTATTATTGTTTGTATTATGTTAGTGCTTAAAAGCCCAGTCAGGACTGATTCTGTTCTAACACACAGTAAAAGACAGTAGCTGCCCAGAACAGACTTTTGAGAAGAGGATGTGGATTGCCAGATTAACTGAAAAGATGACTACCACATAGTTCTGATAAAGTTATTCTAATACTGTTGACATTTTGACTGTAGAGAAAGGTGACACAGATGTTAGCTTAGCACTCAATGAATTGGGAGGCTATTGTTGGTTGTGAGTCTGAGTAAACTTTTACAAATCCTGTGGGAATTATTGACCAGGTTCTCTGGTGGTATAAAGAAGATAGCTCCCTTGAAGTCACTATTTCACCAGTAGGATTATGACATTTTCCTGACAAAAGGGAGAAAGAATTTAAAGGAAAAGATTAATTTTGGGGCACCTAAAAAGTCTAGACATGGTCTCTGCCAAGAAGTGCATACAGAGGAAGAGGAGAGTACACATTGGCAGTTCTGTTAATAGTGTATTTGGGTAAGCTACCAAACTTCCCTTTCAATCCTCTAGGGAGAGTACATAAGTGAGTCGTAGGCGGGAGCTGAATGAGGTGGCTAAGTAAACAGGTTTGGGGAGGTGCGCGCACACACGCGCACACACACACACACACGTATTGAAATGGGGCAGAGTGAGAGGGAAAATATTTTAAAACAAATTCTAATTCTATAAAAATCAGCAACCAATCCATTTAATCAAAATGCACTATCAGTCTGTAATGTTACATATTGCATAGATATGTGGCTAGATCTGGAGCAATAGCCTGTGCTGGGAGTAGTTATCTTCCCAGATTGGGAAATTGTCCTGCAGGCCCTGATCCAAATTGAGTCTTTCCATTTACTTCAATCTGTTCTATTTCAGCCTTTTAATGTGCAAGACTGTTGAGAGTGATTAAATTGCAGTCAGTCTGATGGAAAAGTAGCAGATATAACTACAACTATGGGCTGGCAGGACTGACCTTAGGGAACAGTTGGCTTAAGGACACTGGGGAAAGTCTTGTATTTAGGACGGGTGATGTGCATGGGATGGATGGTTAGATATCTGAGTACAAAATGTGTTTCTAAATTAGTTGTATGCATGGTGGGAAAACAGTGACATGCACTTATATACCGATTTTAAGTTTTCTGGTATATATTTTCAGCCAAACTGAGTGGGCAAAGTGAGGACCAGAAGACTGGCCATGAAGGAATTTAAACTGAAGAATCATTTTGGCACATGACTAACACAGAAAGCAGTATGAGCTTGGGATATTCATTAAGGAATTAAAGATAAATGTTTAGCCTAAATAAGGTAAGAGCAAAAGCATAGATACATAGAGTCCACAAGGAAATAGTTTAAAACAAGAAGGGATCATATTTCAGGTTCAAAGCTAATTTTGTAGTTGGTGCTTAAAGTGAACAGCAGATGCTGTTTCTGTTTTACTGGCTTTATTGAGGGGTGCTGACATCAAAAGCTAAAGATAAATCAACTAATCTGGAAGACATTTGGAAATTCTGGCCTGATGTAGCATATAACCTTTTTAGAAATTCATGGGTCCATATTACCTCAAAGACATATGAATCTCTGGCAGTTTTTTTTCTTGATTTATTAAGAAGACTGAGCATTCTGTTATCTGGTCCAGTCCATTGGGTCAAGGAAAGCAATATATAAATCATTTAACACAAAGCAAAGCAAAAAACAAACAATTTCCCCTTTCCCCCCAAAAAAACTACACACACATCCTATTAAATAAAAAGACCAAACTCAGAAAATGAGAGAGGATTCAAAGGCCAGAAAGAATGGAAGCATCTCTCGCGGGGATAGTACACGCAAGGTAGGGATAAAATGATAATGTAACAAACAAAGGTTAGGCAATTCTGAGATTAAGGATTATATTGGGGCTTTAGGTTTTAGCCTGTATAAGAGGTGGTATGTAGCTGTACCATCCAGGAGCAGCATAACGGAATTGTGATTGTGGTTCATCCATCACTCCTGTGGGAAGTAACTTGCCACATCCTGTTGAGGATTATATTGGGGCTTTAGGTTTTAGCCTGTATAAGAGGTGGTATGTAGCTGTACCATCCAGGAGCAGTATAAAGGAATTGTGATTATAGCTCATCCATCACTCCTGTGGGAAGTAACTTGCCACAATATGTCCTCCTCATACTTGCTGAATGGCTTGTTGTGGGTCATTCTGTGGCTCTGCAAGCTCCTCACACCTCTTTGCCTACCAGCACTACAGAGAAGTAGTGGCCCCTGGAACCTCCTCTCCCCCACATATGTAGCCCATAGGATTATTTTGCTACTATTATATCCTACTAATTATAGAATATTAGGGTTGGAAGGGACCTCAAGAGATCATCTAGTGCAACCCCCTGCTCAAAGCAGGACCAATCCCCAAATGGCCCTCTCAAGGCTTGTACTCACAACCCTGGGTTTGGCAGGCCAACGCTCAAACCACTGAGCTAACCCAGCCAGCAGTATCAAGTCATATGTTTCTTTTTCTGAATTAATCCATTTCATAGATGCTTCTTATATTTTATCAGCATAGTAGTTTGGGGCTGAATTACATAGTGTCAGGATCGTATAAAATACCTTGGAAGGATATCGTAGGGAGCTTTGTTTCTTCCATTTTCTATAGACTATCTTTTTATCTACCTATCATTCTATCTTTTATCAGCTCATCTTGTGTAGTACAGTGTAAATCCTCAGCATTCCTAACCACTGGGGAAGCCAGAACCATTGCATTATCAGGCATGCCAGGAGTAAGGCTGATTCTTCACCTCCTATTACCGGATCCTCAAGGAAGTGTGTGTTAAGTTAAAGTATTTATAATAGGAATGTTACCACCAGGAGTTTTGGAATTATTTTACTGTTTTGCAGTCAGACATTCCATAGCATTTATTATTCTTTTGTTAATCTCAATAAAGCTTTTACCAATTTGGTATTGTCCTCAGTGTGTTTTTGTGAAGCACCCTGAGAGTCCTCTCTTGATATAGAACTCTCTATGAGTTCTTGGCCCCTACAGTCTGAACTGGACAAGAACCTATAAATCTTCTGGTCGGATGTGATCAGTGGTGAGCCATAACAAGTAACTCATAAAATTCTGGTTAACACATAGACACTGACTTCAGTGGGGCTCTAGCCAAAAATAGAGCACATTGGAGTAATCTGACCTGAGGACAAGTGATTGTGGTGTGTTCCACATCAGAATGAAATAGTTGCAATCTTATAACCACATAAATATGGAATAAAGCACCCCTAGCTACTGCTTTTAAGCTAGAAGGATATCCATACATATTTTCAACTCAGAGACTTTATTAGCATTACATTCTCTTATTGGCACATGATCTGTACCAGAGTCAGGCCATGTGCCTCTTCCCAACTAGTAACCTATCCTGATGTAGAGACGTGTCAGGGGTGTGGATGCGGCTAGATGGATCTGTGCTATGTCACAGCAATCCTCTAGTGACATAGGGCCCACTAAAGGACCCTACATAAGTGGTGGATCTTGGAGCAGTCTGGCTGCTTTTTCAAGTGTCATTGGCGTTGTGGCACAGGAAAGACTATAGCTCAATAATCATGGAACTCCAGATCGCCACATGTAAAGTCAGTGTATAGAACAAAGCCACACTTGGCATTTTGCTCTCCTGAAGAGAGGGATTGTTAATCTCCGCTAATAATGGATCATGGACCTCTATGAAGTTTTTGTCAAGATGGACACAAATGGAGAACATCATAGACCGTATCCCAAAGTTTCTCAAGTACTCACAAAAATTCTGTGAGGAGAAACTGGATAGACCCTTGAGGAGAAAAAGACTCTCCTTTGTCTCTCATAAAACATCACAGAGGGAGTCAACGTGGCCTGAACATAAACACATGTTATTCACAAAGTATATTAAACACTGATGAGTTATTTCTATTAGCTCAGCATTATTGTAGACATAGGCAGACAGGCCTCCTGGTCAGAATAGTGGTCAGGAGCCAGGAACTGGGGATCAGAGACAAGAGTCAAGCCAAGAGTCAGAGCCAGAGTCAGTCACCAGGGGTGAGACATAGAAGCAGGGATCTGGAATAAGGTTGAGTCTAGTGTAACAGCTACCCAGAGACTCACCTAGATGCTTACAAAACTTCCTGTGCCTTCTTCTGGCCTAAATAGTGAGTCTGAGACAATCAGAGAGTCCACACGTCTCCTCCAGTTGGGAGCTTTGTGGGCAATGATTATTGTGAAATAGACACTTGCTGTTGCTGGATTTTGGTTAACGACTGAGGCTTACCTGGGGATTGATAGACTCATGGACTTTAAGGTCAGACAGGACTATCATGATCATCTAGTCTGATCTCCTGCACATTGCAGACCACAGAACCTCACCTATCCAGTTCTGTAATAGATGCCTACCCACTGGCTGAGTTACTGAAGTCTTCAGATCATGATTTAAACACTTCAAGTTACAGAGAATCCACCATTTACTCTTGTTTCAACCTGCAAGTGACTCATGTCCCATTCTGCAGAGGAAGATGAAAAATCCCCAGGGTCTATGCCAATCTGACCCGGGGGAAAATTCCTTCCCAATCCCAAATATGGTGATCAGTTAGACCCTGAGTATGTGGGCAAGACCGTCCAGCCAGACACCTGGGAAAGAATTATCTGTATTAACTCAGAGCTCTCCCCATCTAGTATCCCATCATTAACCACTGGAGATATTTGCTGCTAGCAGTCACAGATCAGCTATGCACCACTGTAGACAATCTCAGCATACCATTCCCCCCATAAACTTATCAAGCTCAGTCTTGAAGCCACTTAGATTTTTTGCTCCCACTTTTCCCCTTAGGTCCTATGATGGTATCCCCTGATATGTGGACAGAGTTGGCAACGGACTTTGTTGCAAGGATAGGTTCCTGGGTTAGTGTTTTTGATGTGTGGTGTGTGGACCTAATTACATCAGCCACATTATCAGAGGCTCGTTCTCCTGCACATCTACCAATGTGATATATGCCATCATGTGCCAGCAATGCCCCTCTGCCATGTACACTGGCAAAACCGGACAGCCTCTACTTAAAAGAATAAATGGACACAAATCAGATGTCAAGAATTATAACATTCAAAAACCAGTTGGAGAACACTTCAACCTCCCTGGCCACTCGATTACAGACCTAAAAGTCGCAATATTACAACAAAAAAACTTCAAAAACAGACTCCAACAAGAGACTGGTGAATTGGAATTAATTTGCAAATTGAACACCATTAAATTAGGTTTGAATAAACACTGGGAGTGGATGGGCCATTACCAGGGCCGGTGCTACCATTTAGGCAGCCTAGGCAATCGCCTAGGGCGCCAGGATTATTGAGGGGGCAGCATTTTGCCAGGGGGGCTGCAGACGACTCCGGTTGACCTGCCGCAGGCATGCCTGAGGAGGGTCCGTTGGTCCGTGGCTCCGGTGGCGCTGCACAGTCTGGCCTGTGGACGGTCGGTCTGCTCCCGCGGCTCCGGTGGACCTTACGCAGGCATGCTGCGCGCCATCGACCGAGATGCCACGGACCAACGACCCTGCAGAGACATGCTGCGGCAGCTCCGGCAGCGCGAGATCGCATGCCTAGAGGCGAGGAAACCCTACGCGCCGCAGTCCTGGCCATTACACAAAAGTAAAACTTATTCCCTATGCTTATCTCCCCCCCTCCCACCCGTTACAGTTCCTTAATACCCCTAGTCAACTGCTGGGAATGGCCATTTTCATTACCACTACAAACAGTTATTTTCTTTTTGCTGACAACACCTCACCTTAACTGGATCAATCTCCTTTTAATGTGTAGGTAACGCCCATTGTTTCATTGTTCCCTGGTGATATATATATATATATATATATATCTTCCTTCTGTATTTTCCACTACATGCATCCGATGAAGTGAGCTGTAGCCCATGAAAGCTTATGCTACATTTGTTAGTCTCTAAGGTGCCACAAGTACTCCTATTCTTTTTGTGGATACAGACTAACACGGCTGCTATTCTGAAATCTGTTTACATTTAGGAGTCAGTCCTAAACAGCATACAGCATACAGCTAAGTTCAGGGACATACAATTCCAACTGAAGTCAATGGTTCTTGAACATATCTAATTGAAGAGAAGATTTGCTACATAGAGTTCTGACAATAAAAAGGAATCTCATTTAGAAACTATTTTTGTCAATTAGTTTTGTCACTGAAAGTTACTGTAAAATTTGCAATATTTGCAATATGTCTCTAGCTCTTAGTTGGCACACTGGACAATGACATGTCCTTATAACCAAGGGCATAAAACTATGCATGGCCTTTCATGTCAATGGTCTTAGAAAGAAATCTTGGCTCTAATACTCAAACTATATGCATATACTAGGCCTTCAGCATGCCTAATTTCATGTCCATCAGGTAGGGAAGCTTAGTGCTTACTTACAGGGTGATATGCCAGTTACAAATGGGCATATTTGGTAACCAAAGACAGATTTCAAAGGAAAACTTTCAGAAAGCAAAAAGAAACACATCTTGTACTTAGATCCTCCTGGAGGCTTGCAATGCCAAATTAGGGTCATAGCGTCTCCCATGTGGTGGCACCTGTGGACTTTAGACTTCAAAGAAGTTGTATATCCTCTATTTCCTTTATTGATATGTGTAGTACTGTGAATTTGGCAAATGGAGCAATAAATCAGAGCTGCAGTCCATGTTTACAGGAGGAAGGGAGTCCTAAAGTGGGTCTGCGGAAGGGTCCTGGGTTTAGGTTAGCAAAACTACATCCTTCCCTCTTTTCTCTCGCTGAGGAGAGATGGGTGAAGCAGTATCTTGCCTCTTTTCTTTAAAGTCAGTACTAATATAAAACCAAGCATCAACACTGCAATCCCTTAACTCCCCCCAAAACAAACAACTCCCCAAAAAACAAAGCAAGCACATTTTATTTCAAGACCACACTCCCAAACATAATCCAGTTTAGTGCACTACCCTGACTTCTCTTCATCCACTCCTCACTAACCAAAACAAGCCCATTCATTTCTTTCCACCCTTAATCTGGATCATCAGTCAGATGCCCCTTCTATCTGCCCTTGCTCCCTCCACACCTAGAACATCCAACCTCTCCTACTGTTCTCTGACAGCTTTCTCTTCTCCAGATTCCCGTAATCTCCTCCCATTAAGAGTGTATCAGTATGAAAAGAAGGAATATGCATAAATTAATTTAAAATATTTTGCATTTATCTAGAGCTTTCCATTGGAAGGTCATGAAGTGCTCTAGAAACCATAATGAATAAACCTCATGTATAGCTATCCCCATTTATTAGATGAGAAACTGAAAATGGAGAAATTTACAGCCCAGTTACCTTGTTCAGCTAAGCAGAGGCGGGTGGTAAGATGACCTCATGACAATCTTGTAGCTCCCTGACTGTGAGACTCATCTGCCAAAGGGCTGCTCTAACTTGGATGTTGATGTCTATAGCCCCAGTGGCTATTCCGGCAGCCAGGTATAGCTCCAGCAATGCGAGATCATGTAGCCATTAAGGAACTAAAAGCAATGCTCCAGCCTGCCCTCTTTTCTTCAGCCATGCCTGCAATGCTGGGGGCTGAGAGGGAAATGCAGCATTGCTATGTCATCTGGGGATTTCCTCTACAGACTGGGAAAAGCCTCCAGATTTCTGGCTCCTTTGTGCTGTTGGAGCAGTAGCTAGACAGAGTATCAGGCTCTAAGCGCCTTGCCCACAGCCAGAGCTCACAAAAGGAAGTCTCAGGTACAGCCAGGAACAGAACAAAGCTCTTCTGATGCCCCGTACTGTGACATAGCTGCAAGACCACCCTACCTCCCATAAAACATACTGAGCTTAAAGTTGCATATGCATATCTCATTACTTGTGGCCTTTCATTCCCTTCTCCCACTTCTTCCAACAAAACCCTTCCCATATTTTTTATTTTATTTCTTTATGTTCCCTGCCTTCTATTTATTGTTTCTTCTCTCCTGTTCAATATTTTCACAACACACGACCCCTTCCCTGTTCCTCCATCATTTCTTCTCTGACCTACACATCCTGCCATCCATTTTCTGGTCTCCCTCATCTCCTGTCTCTCCTTCCCAAATCTACCCTCTCCAGCTCTTTTTCTCCCACTAATACATTCATCTCCCTTTCTCAAGCCACTTTTCTCTGCCTCAGTCTTTTCTCTCACATATTACACCTCACATTGATCCTTCCCCATCTTTTCTTCTCCATTTCTCTTTACTCCATTTCCCCATCTCACTTTCTCCCAAGGCCAGGGCAGCAAGATGGGAGATCAAAATGATTTTTAGAACCCTAATGATGCTGGCCCATCAATACTGTTACCATGGTATTTTAAGATATGGAGCAACAAAGGTGTTAAGAACTAAAGGAGGCTCGAGGGAGCAAATCTTTAGCAGCTGCCTTCAGTGTTATCCTCTTTTCCTGAATCTGGCATCTACAACATAGAACTACAGTACACAAGGGTGTCAGTAGTTGTAACTGGTATTTTTGTAGTGTTTGTGTACACTTAGCTGAAACAGAAGAAATGTTGCTCCCTAACATCACCTGATGAAGATGAAAATAGGATAGTGAGCTAGAGATAAGTCTTTTCCCTTGGTACTTTCAAGAGAATGTTAAAATACACTTAAAAGAATGCAATCACTGCCCTAAACATTGCTACTTAGCTTACCTTTACCAACCAGTCCACAAGATGAAATGACACATCAAATCATCTCATCTGAGATCTTTCAAAATTTGTTGTGATAACAGCATGAGGGAGAGAGAGCACTGCCCACCTGAGAATAGCAACTAACCTGGTGTTTAGAGCACCCATCTAGGATAAGAGTGGAAAAAATTCAAATCTCTGCTCTAAACCAGCCAGAGCAACACCTTGAATGTGGGTTTCCCACATCCCAGGGAAGTGTCCTAGTTATTGGCAGTTCTGGGTTTCTCTCCCAATTCTATCTTGTACCTGAGAAGCCTTCCTGTTGAAACGGATATGTATCCTCAAAAAGTTTGTGTAGATAAATCAACACTTTTCAATGGAAGTATGTTTTATCAACACAGTCCTGACCAGTTGTACTGTACCTAAATGATTGGATAGTGGGACTGAACTGAGAGGGGTGGGAGGTGAAAACGGTTCCTGCCTTGCAGCAAGGGCTCTGCATTGAGCTTCCTTCCCTGGAGACTGTAGAGATCATTCCACAATGTAGGTAGATGCAGAGTGAAGAGATGATTTCACAAAGGCCTGGTCTACACTACGCGTTTAAATCAATTTAAAGAGAGTTAAATCGATTTAATGCTGTACCTGTCCACACTACAACGCCCTTTATATCGATATAAAGGGCTCTTTAAATCAATTTCTGTACTCCTCCCCGACGAGAGGAGTAGCGCTAAAATCGATATTATCGATATTGCTACTTCGGAATAGTGTTAGTGTGGACGGAAATCGACGTTATTGGCCTCCGGGAGGTATCCCACAGTGCACCACTGACCGCTCTGGACAGCAATCAGAACTCTGAGGCACTGGCCAGGTAAACAGGAAAAGCCCCGCGAAACTTTTGAATTCAATTTCCTGTTTGGCCAGCGTGGAGCTCTGATCAGCACAGGTGACCACGCAGAGCTCATCAGCACAGGTAACAATGCAGTCTCCTGAGAATCGAAAAAGAGCACCAGCCTGGACCGCACAAGAGGTACTGGATCTGATCGCTATATGGGGAGAGGATTCAGTGCTAACAGAACTCCGTTCGAAAAGACGAAATGAAAAAATATTTGAAAGAATTTCAAAGTCTATGACGGGAAAAGGCCACAGCAGGGACTCAGTGCAGTGCAGAGTAAAAGTTAAGGAGCTCAGACAGGCATACCAGAAAACCAGAGAAGCAAACGGAAGGTCTGGTCAGGGCCGAAAAACATGCCGCTTCTATGCTGAGCTGCATGCAATTTTAGGGGCTGCGCAACCAGTACCCCACCCCTGGCCGTGGATTCAGAGGTCGGGGTTGTAATATCAACCGTGGCTGAGGATTCTGCGGAGGGGGAAGATGAGGAGGAAGAGGAAGAGGAGGAAGAGCTTGCTGAGAGCACACAGCACTCCGTTAGCCCCAACAGCAGGAGCTTTTTGTGACCCCAGAATTACCGTCCCAGCCCTCCCAAGCCACAAGCCCAGACAGTGAAGCCATGGAAGCGACCTCTGGTGAGTGTACCTTTGTAAATATCTATGAATCGCTCTTGGAGGTACTCAAAAAGCTTTTGCAGAACATTTCTGGCAAGGCAGCCCTATTTGGTCCCCCATTGTATGACACTTTTCCACGCCATGCATGTAGCAAGTAATTCGGAATCATAGCTTCACAAAGCACAGCCGCGTATGGCCCAGGTGACCGCTGGCATTCCAGAAACATACGTTCTGCATCCTGCGGTGGTATTCTCAGGAGAGTTATATCATTCATTGTAACCTGGTTGAAATTCAGGACTTTAATTAGGGGGCAGACATGGCGATTTTCCTACTGGGCAGCCGCTAATCCTTCCTTGCTCGTAGCAAAGCGGGGGGAGGGGAGGAATGATAGCGCTGAGTTTCTCAGCGTTTGGCGAGCAGGAATCTTCCAGGTACCAGCCACGATCATTACCAGTGATCTTACATGATAGCAGCCATGCGGTGGGGGAGGAGGGGAAAAAGAGGGGGGTTTGGGGTTTGCTGGTTCCTCTTAACAGGAACAAGGCATCATAGATCACTGTGTATATGAACGCTGGAGAAGTCAAACAGAAAGCCTTACCATGGCCGCATGGAAGCTTAATTTGGATGCCTGGACCTGCGTCTGTGAGATCTGCAACACCAGAGCCACAGGCACTCAATATTAAACGATGCAAAATGCGACCTTGTAGTGAAATCACATGTGCTATGTAAGGTGGATAGTGTTATTCACTGTGAAAGAGTACAAGCATTGTTCTGTAAAATGTATCTTTTTACATACTTCTCTCCTGTTTTCCCTCCCCATGCAGCTGCACAGTGTCCGGCCTCCCTACGCCATCCCGAAGGCTAGCTCAGATAAGGCGGAGGAGGAAGAGAACACGAGATGAATGTTCTCAGAAATCATGGAAGTAACACGCAATGACAGAGCTCATCAGAATGAGTGGAAGGATGTGCTAGCAAAGTACAGGAAAGATGCCAGTGAACGGGAGGATAGGAGAGACGCTCGAGATGAGAGGTGTAGGCAGGAAGATCAGCGGTGGCGGGATGCTACGCTGCAGCTGCTGCGTGCTCAAACTGATATCCTCCAACGCATGGTGGATCTTCAGGAAGAGCAGCGGGCTTACAGAGTGCCGCTGCAGCCCATGTTCAACCACCCTCAAAGCTCCCCACGTTCCATATCTCCCTCACCCAGACGTGTAAGAACGCGTGGGGGAAGGCTTTCTGCACCCGCCCACTCCACCCCCTGGACAGTCCAAGCAAAAGGCTGTCATTACGTTGAAATGAGCTTAATGGCCTTTTCCTTCCCTCCTATCCCTCTCCCAAAGCACAGCAGGCAGGGATACCTTGATAATTCTCTGCCTCTTTTTATAATTACTTTTAATAAAGAATACATCCAAAGGGGGAGGGTGGGTTGCTTACAGGGAATGACTTTTAAGAAGAATACATGATTTTTAAACAATATGAATGACTTTTAATAAAGAATACATGATTTTTAAACGATACTGACTTTATTTCCTTCAGCAAGCTGTAAGTAAAGGGGAAGGGTGGGTTGCTTACAGGGAATGAGTCAATCAAAGGGGGAGGGTTCATCAAGGGGAAACAAACACAGCAGTCACACCGTACCCTGGCCCGTGCTGAAACTCGTTTTCAAGGCTTCTCTGATGTGCACCGCCTCCTGGTGTGCTCTTCTAATCGCCCTGGTCTCTGGCTGCTCGTACTCAGCGGCCAGGTGATTTGCCTCAGCCTCCCACCCCGCCATAAATGTCTCCCCCTTACTCTCACAGAGATTGTGGAGCACACAGCAAGCAGCAATAACAAACGGGACATTGGTTTGGCTGAGGTCTGAGCGAGTAAGTAATGTTCGCCAGCGCCCTTTTAAACGGCCAAATGCACATTCTACCACCATCCTGCACTTGCTCAGCCTGTAGTTGAACAGCTCCTGACCACTGTCCAGGCTGCCTGTGTATGGCTTCATGAGCCATGGCATCAAGGGATAGGCTGGGTCACCCAGGATAACGACAGGCATTTCAACATCCCCAACGGTTATTTTCTGGTCTGGGAAGTAATTCCTTGCTGCAGCCGTTTAAACAGAGTAGTGCTTCTGAAGACGCGAGCGTCATGAACCCTTCCTGGCCATCCCACGTGGATGTTGGTGAAACGTCCCTTGTGATCCACCAGTGCTTGCAGCACCATTGAAAAGTACCCCTTGCGGTTTACGTACTGGGTGCCCTGGCGCTCTGGGGCCAAGATAGGGATATGGTTTCCATCTATGGCCCCCCCACAGTTAGGGAATCCCATTGCAGCAAAGCCATCCACTATCACCTGCACGTTTCCAAGAGTCACAACCTTTCGTAGCAGCAGCTTAACGATTGCTTTGGCTACTTGCATCACAGCAGCCCCCACAGTAGATTTGCCCACTCCAAATTGATTCCCCCGACTGACCGGTAGCTGTCTGGCGTTGCAAGCTTCCAGAGGGCTATTGCCACTCGCTTCTCCACTGTGAGGGCTGCTCTCATCTTAGTATTATGGCGTTTCAGGGCAGGGGAAAGCATGTCAAAAGTTCAAAGAAAGTGCTCTTACGCATGCGAAAGTTTTGCAGCCACTGGGAATCGTCCCACACCTGCAAAACTATGCGGTCCCACCAGTCTGTGCTTGTTTCCCGCGCCCAAAAAATCGGGCGTTCAATGGGTAGAACCTGCCCCATTACCAGCAGTAGCTCCAAAACGCAGGGGCCCGCGGTTAGGGAGAATTCAGTGTCCATGTCCTCATCGCTCTCGTCGCCGCGCTGCCGTAGCTGCCTCCTCCTCTCCTCCTGCCTTTGCAGTTCATGGTTCAGCATAGACAGCACGAGAGTGCGCGAGTGTTGACAACGTTCACGATAGCGTTACTGATGCTCAGCAGGGTCCATGCTTGCTGTGCTATGGCGTTTGCTCAGTTCACCCAGGGAAAAAGGCGCGAAACGGTTGTCTGCTGCTTTCACAAAGGAGGGGTGAGGCTGTACCCAGAACCACCCGCGACAATGATTTCTGCCCCATCAGGCACTGGGCTCTCAACCCAGAATTCCAAGGGGCGGGGGAGACTGAGGGAACTATGGGATAGCTACGGAACGGCTACCCACAGTGCACCGCTCCAGAAATCGACGCTAGCCTTGGACCATGGACGCACACAGTCGAATTAACGTGCCTAGTGTGGACGCGCACACTCGACTTTATAATATCAGTTTTAAGAAACCGATTTTAGCTAATTCGATATTATCCCGCAGTGTAGACGTGGCCAAAGACAGCCATCAGCACAGAAGTGGCTTGCAGCAAATAGTAGCACCAAGGTGGCTCTTGGCTGAACTTGCAGAGGGCAGCAACAATGGGTAGCCTCCCTACCCATTACCCAATAAAGCTGGAGTCTCACTAGCTGGATTGAGTGGTGGAAACTCAGGACTAGATCAGGCTGCACTTCCCCTGGAAACTGGAGACAGGCCTGCTCAAGTGTACATCCAGATCCAGGGACAATGCTAGCCACTGACACCAAACTATGTGTGAGGTGCAGTGGAGGGATATTTGCCTATTGGGCGTTCACACTGGTGAGTGGGGAAACTGAGCTAAGGGACTGCTGTCAAAGTTGCTATGGTGTTTCACATATTACTCATATAAACATAATGTTGATTTAGTGGTGCTGTGTTTTTCCAAGTTCATGTTGTTTCTTTTCCTGTAATAATGTTTTCCCTTGTTATAGTCACATATTCGGTGTTTGTGAGAGGAGGAGAGAAGATATGTAATTTTTCCCAGGTTTCTGGGTGGATGCTTGAGCTGTTGGTGTTTGTTAATTTTAAGAGGGGCCCCATGACAGGGAACTGTCTGTGACTCCGTGGTAAGACTAGATAATGTTCCAGGAGTTCACATTTTTTACTGACTTAGTGAAATCTAATTATAGAACTCACCATAAGCTTGGGGTGTCCGCCATGTTTTCTGACAGTCTGCTCTGAGGTAAGCGCTCATGGTTGTGAGCCACTCCAGACAGCATGGCAAGAGTCACTCAGCTTGCTCAGCTGTGTTCAGACTGATATTGAGCCATACATCTGGCAAACGTCTTGACTCGATGGAAAATATCATCATGCAACCTGCAGAAATGCTTGCTCTTCTGATCACACACATTCACCATTACACATTCCTGTCCATATGAGTGCTGTCAATTAGCCTCTGTGGTTTTACCTTTAGTGTGAACTCTTCACATGTGACCCATGAACATTTCCTATTGCGATGGGCAGTGCAATATGAATTGCTCTGAACTGCTTACTCCATACACAGGAAAGCAAGCCCCTATAAATTCACACAGTAGACATTACAAATAGACTTCATTAAAAATGATGTCACTGACCTTATGTGAAAGAGGCCATGTAAAACAAACAACCTTTTCTAACCCCTGGCAGTAAGTTGGCTTTATATGGATGATATCTAATCAATGGAGAGGAACTACACACTTCATTTGCTATCTTAAATAGAAGCTATGGGCTTGTAGATTAAAGCAAGACTTGCAGAAAGAAAGAAAGTTTCTAAAATTGTAAAAATACAGTTTTTGTACATGGGATTTTCCAGTGTTGTGGATGAGGATACATGAAGATCTGTTAATGCCTTGGGACAAATCTTGACATCCTTAGTCACATCTTACATAGGTTTCAAAGGGAGATTTCATAGGGTAAGGACTGATTAACAATGGCCCATGTTCCCTTCTGTGCCTGGAAGGGGTTTGAGTCCATAGGAGGGATGTTCTGTCTAGGTAGCATACTCATCTTCCTCCTAACCCAGTGCAAGCCACTTCCACAGGGAAACCTGAAGTTGTAGCAACTTGCATTGCTTTCACTTCTGTACTATGTACTATATATTCTGTATCTGGCACCTGCAGTACCTGTGGGCAATGGAGGTGAAGTATGCAGCTGGGTTCAGCAAGGCTTTGGAAGCACAGCTTCTGTAGAAAACATGCTCTTCACGATGCAGTAGGAGATGTAGGGGAGAGTCTGCGCAGAAGATCCCCTGAGATCCCTGGGTTTAAGAAGCAATGCACACTCACTGATAGAAGAATCAGTAGGAAACTCTGTGGGTTCACATTTGTGGTGTTTCCTTTCCTACTCTACATAGGAGTAACCAGCATGTAGGAGAATGGGTGTCTGATTGAGGATTTGGCCCTGTATGCCCATATTTTCAGAATTCTCCTTTATTTTGAGCAGAGCCCTATCTTAGTCAACTTTTCTATTGCCATTATCTACGATCTCCCACTGCTGCTTCAGCGAAGAAAGCAGTCTCCTCTGTTTTGATATTCACCTGTCCCAGAAGAACTCTTCATTTAACCTTTACTTTCTCAATGTCAGCTTTACCTTCAACATCTCTTCTTACAATATGTGAGGCAACTGCTGAATTTCTGCAGCATTGCTTCCTCACTTTTTGAGTGCATGGGTGAGATTAAAAAAGAAGCATTTTCAAACTCCTTCTTTTATCTCACCCACATATTCAGAAAGCTACAGTATACGATGCAGTCATTTCAGCACACCTTATCCAAAGGAGAGCTTCTGCAAATATACTGTGTTGTCATATTCTGCATTTTATACTAAAGTCTGTAACCTCATGTTTTCAGACCAAGAGGCATTTTGATCACTCATCTATTCTTAGGAATTGTGATCCTGGCACACTCATGTTTTCCTTCATCTTCAGTTCTTGCACTTGAAATACCGGCTCAGGAACAGGAAGATAGAAGGATTTCTGAGTCTTACACTATAGAAATTGAAAGTCAACATTAATTATTTTTAAAGGAGCACTGTGAGGGTAAGAATCATATTTATCATATATATAATGGATCACTTGATGATTACCTGTTCTGTTCATTCCCTTTGAAGCACTTGGCATTAGCCATTGTCAGAAGACATTTGGTCTGACCCAGTATGGCCATTCTTATGTTCTAACTTCATACCTATATTACAAATTACACTTTAATAAGAGTGAAAATATTCAACAAATGAATATACCTTTCAATATTTATTATAAGATAATCACAGATATACTGTTTGCATTTTTTTTAATATGGGACAATAAAAATACACCATCTAATTTCATTTTTTTTGTGAGTTTGTAGAATTTTGTTTGTATTCATTAGTTCAATGCTGCAATGTTTGCACTAGAAACACTGCAGGAAATATTTATTGTTTAAATGGCTTCATTTGGAATTTAAAAAGTTAAGAAAGTATTATTATAATCTTTGGCTATTCCCTTGTGGCAGACAGTCATGCAAAGCAGTAGAAGAACTAGGTAATTTAGGATCTGTGGGTTTTTGTTTTCAGAATAAGGATTAGGATTTCTTTAAGAGTTAGGGACAGAGTGAAATTGTTGCATGATTAATCACAAAATGTCGCATGACATTTGCCAGTTCATTCTGTGCAATTTTTAAATCCTTGAAATTTCCTTTCTCATCGCATTTCAAGGGCCAATTTTTTTTTAATCCATTTCCAGTTTGAGATTTTGCACTTTTAAAAATTAGCACGCCTGAAACTTTTTTTTTTGGTTGCTTTGGGTCAACCTGAAATGAAAATATGTACAAATGTTTGGCAACCTGAAACACTGAACAAAGTTTCATTTCAGATGGACCAAAATATTGTGGTCAACCAGAAATGGAACATTTCATTTTGATTTTGAGGGGGCTTTAAACATTTTCAAAATATTTTTTAAACAAAGTTGTGGGGAAATCAAAAAAGTTAAAATGTTACATTTTGGGAATGATTAAATTAACCATTTAAATATTTCTGTTTTTTTTCATTTGAAACAATTTGCTGAAATTGACTCAGATGCACAATTTTTATTTTAGTTAACCAGAATCTGCATTCTCCAGCGAAAAAAGTTTCAGCACAAAATGTTTTGCCTAGCTGTGAGCACAAGCATCTCTATCATGTACTGTCCACCCGAGACTTTTCACCGACGGGGGGGCAAACATTGGGGTTAAGAGTGATTCAAACGTGAACAGTTTTCCATTGCTTTGCAGCTGCTATTATACCCAAGCACAGGAGAATCAGAAGCAGGAATGGAGAACATCCAGACTATGGATGAGAGTAGTGGGATTTATAGTCTCCTCCATAGTCTGATATCTTGCAGCTGGCAATGCGGTGGCTATGGTAAAGTGGCTGATATAGACATTTTCTCTGTCGCATCAACTACTAAACTCAACTGTCCTTTGGATATGTTTTGGTAAGGCCACCAGACCCAGAAACAGAAAGAGAGGGGGTAATGTCATTTTATTTAATATTTTTCATACCCAGTCAGCTGTGCGCTGAGGAGATAAAAGTGAATTAGCTTAAGTGTGAAAAGGGTATTTCACACAAGGCAGGGAAAGGAACAGAGCAGACTGCCTGGGATAATATCATAAACACAAGAAAAACGTACCCCATGGCAGTCGCTTCAGTTCAGATTTTTCAAGGAGACAGTATGGGTTTCGGTGACAGTTTGTCTGCCTTATCTCCCATAGAAAGACCAGTAAAAAACTTGAAACATTCAGAAATAAAGTCTTAATCAACAAATGAAGTACTGTATTGAGGAAATATAGCAGACTTCAGAAGAGCCCTAGGAAGACAGAAAGATAAAAGTGTGAATTAATTACATCTGGAGAACTTTAGAAACTGTAAGACACCATGTACCTCTTTCCAATAAGCAGCCAGCGACCTCTCAGTCAGTATGTGTCAGTGTAAGTATGAGATACTACATTGAACAAGCTCCAAACTTTCTTTCTAGCCTCAGGCAGCTATATTAAATCTCAGGACTATTAAACTCAGCTATTTTGAGGGAAATAGATAGTGAGTAGCCTACAATATTAGAGGTATCTCCAAGAGACATCTCTAAACTCTGTTAGGAATTGAGTAAGCAGTCCCTGAAGTTAGATCAAATTGAGACAAGGTGGAGACAAGAGGAAGAAGGACAGTAGAGTAGTGGAGCTCTTATACTGTCTGTTACAATATGCTATTGGGTAACAAGAAACCAAATTTTAAGCAATCTAAGTATTTGCATACATACATATCTAGTCAGCAATAAACGCATAATATTAAGTTGGACTCCTGGACTCCAGCGTCTCACATGCTGACACAAAAAATGAACTCAAACTCACTTCTCTCACAACAGTAAAAGAGACATTAACAGAAGATTTAACACAAACATGCAATGCATAGGGTTCCACTGAAGGCCATTTTATGCCAGATTTTCAGACCCAGATTTTAATTTTTGTAGGTGCAAAGTGCAGGTAAAATTTTGACCCCGGTTATTTTGCCAGAAGGAGTTCAATATTCTGAATCTTAGGGGTTTGTTTTGTTTTGTTTTGTTTTTTGATATGCAGGAAACAGATAAATACCATGTAACCTAATTGGGTTAGTATGTTTTTTTACAAATTCTGATTTCTGTTGCAAATACTCACATTTGCAAATTGAAAAAGTGGCTTTCCATGAATATTCTGCAAAATTTTCAAAACTCATTATTTTTTCAGGCATTCCTATCTGTAAATTTGGTCACCAGGATATTTGTGGAAAGCAAACAAATGCAAAGTGACTGTGTTTAATCATTCAAATGAATACGTACAGAAAATGTTTTCTTGTATTTGGTTAGCTCTAGTCTTCAAGTAACTTTTATCAGCATTGTTTGTTACAAAAATGAAAGCCTAGCTAGCTAGCTAGCTACATGTTTCATACTACATTGGTAAAGTTGCCTTTATATTCTGCTTATCATTTTTCATCTGTGTATTTTCTACTCTATATAACTGGGCTTATAATTAACACTATTAGTACTGAACATATAGACTGTTTCCTTCACTGTCACAATTACTATTTAGTGGTCTGAAGAGACGAGAGGTAGAAGCAGAAGCATGAGTCATGCAATGGTCATTTGATATAGTCATTAGGGGATTTTCAGTTCCCTTCCAAAATGATATTTGTATGAAGCTGGCTAGTGTTGCTTTGAGCACAAGGAGAGTTAAAAGACCTTTACTATGGACTTTGCTGTTAGGACAAAGAGGCGAGCGATTCACTGCTGTATTATTGATCTCTTTGTATTTTCTTTCAGAAGACTACGTTGCTACCTGCACTGTATTACAATTCTCTCTTAATTTAGAGGATTGGTTGTTTAGTGTATAAACAGCATTTGAGCACCATTTAATGGAATTCATCCCCAGCTGTAACTTCTGTTTACCTTACTGTAGCTTAGACCTAAGATCAACAACATTTCTTCCCATTATCTGTACTCTTGCTATAATTTGTGTGTATAATAGGTGAGACTGGTTGTGCCACCTCTTATTAGACTGCCCAACTCTTCCTCATAATAAGACCCTGTTTTTAGTTGCTTATACCTTTGCCAAACTTTAACCATTGTGGCTGAAATTTTCCATTCTGGGATCTCTCTCAGGCTGATTACTTGTATTAAATTTCAGCCAAAGTGCTTCACCCATTTAAAAAACAATTTTCTTAGAAAAGATCTAGCTCCCCCATGCTTTGTAGAAGGGCCTTGACATTTGACAGACATGGGGAGGTGTCCTTTGTGCAAGAGATGTGCTTTTTGCCATCTCTCTGAAAATCTGCCCAAATTTGGCCAAGTTATAAGCCTTTAAAAATTGCAGTTTGTATATGCTCAGAAGAGACTAAAATGTATGAGAAAAATCTCTTAAGGTTCCATCCTTACTGAGCATACGTGATCTCTCAAAGCTCCAGGACTGACCAGACTGTGCATGCAGCATCCCACAGAATGATGGAGCATGTTGCAGCCCAGGACTATAGGCACAAAGCTGGACTTTCCTTGTAACAGAAGTTCTGAATGACTGTGGGGTAGACACTGGAATTTAGAGCAAGAAGCCTGTGTCTGTGATCAATCTGCTGGCACCCAGTGTGGAGAAGGACACCATCTGGTCTGAATACAGAAGGGACAAAAGCTGGGTCTACGGAAGGAACAGATTAGGACAAGGAGTCTGGTGAGAACTGGAACTAGAAGGTAGGGAGAGAAACTGTGATTTGCAGTTGAGAGGATTGACGGGATTGACAGGCAAAGAGACTGGGACATGGAGCCAGCAAAGGGGAGAGACTGGGGCAAAGAGCAAAGGATGGGATGGACAATAGCCTGAGACACCTGGGGAGTGAGACTGGAACTGATAGCCAGTGAGGTGGAGAGGGGAGTGATGGATCGAATGAGGCACCGAGAGGAAAGAATGGGAACAGTCTGGGTAAGTAGACTGGGGACAAGGTGTTGGTTTGGGAGGGGGAACTGTGACTAGCTTGGCAAGGAGATTAGAACTGGATGTGAGGAGAAGAGACTGGAGAGGAAGACTTGGGTTTGGACAGAGAGACGAGAGAGGGAGACTAATACTGGCTGACAAGGATGCTGAGATAGGGATGAGAAACCCAAAGAGTGGAGCCTGGGCCTGGGTAGATAAGAATGGAACTGAGACAAGGAGCCACAGTTTGGGGTACAGGACTGGGACAAGGACAGGTTGGAAGGGATGGAGCTGGGAGAAATAGGCAGAGCTCTGTACAGATAGAAATTTATATCTACAGATGGGGATATCCACGGATATAAATCGGCATCTGCAGAACCACAGGGCTCTCTCGGGAACCACAACTGTGAAAGGAGCAGAATGTGGGGCCACTACTCACAGGAGCCAGTGCCCCATGCCAGCAGCTCCTCCAGCGTGGCTGTACCACCCCAGCTCTGTCCCGGTCCCTTCCACACAGCTATCTGCGTCTCCCGTCTGGGGGCATGCGTGCTGCTTGAACACAAAAGCATGACCAGGGACAGCTGCCGGTGATTCTGATGCCTGCCCCAGTGGGCAGGGCTGGGGGCAATACAGGTGTGCCAGAGGAGCTGCTGGTGTAGGGCGCTGGCTCCTGGGAGCGGCGGCCCCATGTTCTGCTCCTTTTGCCACTGCGGTTCCTGGGAGAGCCCTGTGGTTCTGTGGACACTGATTTATATCCGCAGATATCCGCATCCATGGATATAAATTTGTATCCATGCAGGGCTCTAGAAACAGGCAGTAGAGGGTGTGCCCTCATGAGCACTCTTCCCTCCAGATCCTGAAATCTCAGGATTCCTAAGTCTTGCCATTTCTCTGCTGTCAGCAAATATCTGTGAAACCCATTGGCAAAGTGGGTGTCCCATTGCCCTCACCTCAAAGGGGTTTTGTGTAGATATGTTAATGAAAGTTCTGAAGCACTCAGATGCTATAATGATGAGCATCATAGAAAAGCTAATGAAGAAATTAATCATTCTGTTTTCAGATCAGTATTGTACAGTAAATAAGGCATAGGGCCACACATTGAACAGCAAACAATAAACAAAATATTGAATAGCAGCTCACAATCAAGCTGGCACTGTCCACCCTGTGCAGTGACAGAGAGAGAATCCTGTGGAAAATCCAGGAGTCCTGTGATCATGTCATTAAAGTCTATATCATAATGCATATACCCGATGGGCCCAAATTATGGTTGCCTAGGCAACTTTAATTCTGGCATTGCCTAACTTTTGAATGCTTGACTTTGCAACCTTAATAATATTTTTAGCATAGTGCTTTCTGCACACACACACACACATCTGGACTGTGCCCTAAATTTGTGGCTCTCAACCTTTCCAGACTACGGTACCTCTTACAGGAGTCTAATTGTCTTGTGTACCCCCAGGTTTCACCTCAGCTGAAAAGTACTTGCTTAGAAAATCAGACATAAAAATCCAAGTGCATCTCAGTATGATATTACTGAAAAATTGCTTACTTTCTTATTTTTATCATGAAATGTTAATATTGTACTTTATAATGTACAATATTATACAGTATAAACAAATCATTTTATGAAATTCTAGTTAGTTCTGACTTTGTTAGTACTTTTTATGTAGCCTGTTGTAAAACTAGGCAAATATCTAGATAAGTTGATATATCCCCTGGAAGACTTCTGTATATCACCAGGAGTATGTGTATCCAGAGCCGTAATAAGGAATTTTTGCACCTGAGGCAAGGGCTGGGTCCAGACTGTTTGGCAGCAATTCGGAAGGGGGTCCCTCAGTCCGTTGCGGAGGGAGGGACCCCCTGCCAAATTGCCACTGAAGAATGAATGAAGCGGCGGCAGCAATTCAGCAGCAGATCCTTCCCTCCGAGAGGGACCCACTGCCAAATTGCCGCTGATCGAAGCTTATTTTTTTTCCCCTCTCCCCCACTTGGGAGGTACAGCTGTGCCCCTCCACTTTGTGCACCCGAGGCATGTGCCTCACTCGCCTTGCCCTTGTTACGGCACTGTGTGTATCCCTGGTTGAGAGCTACTGCCCTAAACATTATCTCAAGTTATGTGAACAATTTTTTCACAGTAGGTTCTTCATATTGTTTTATATTTTTTCTTCCTCAAGTCTCCTTCACTCTCTTGGCATTTGAAGTTTAATTTCAATGTTCCTTCCAATAGTTGATACATTATATCTTCTTTAGCAGCTCAGTTAATTACAGATCTCCTCTTAAGCTCATTGGCTGAGTGTTTTCAGCAGTCTAAATTCCAGAATGATATTCATGCCTTCTCTTACCTCTCTTTATTTGAGGACTAAATGTCAAAGTCAGTTGGACATGTCGTTTTATGTAAAACTTTTCAAAATTCTTCTGGTGAATTGTTTTTATTTATTCCGTCTCAGCCTTCAAAAGCTGTATCTTGTTTTGTTTTATTTCTGTTGATAGTCTTCCCATTACAATGAACCTTAGGACGCAGTCCCTTTCTCTAATAACACTGATTATGGATTTATTTATTTTTATTAAATATGCTGAACGAAGATTCCAGAATGTACTTATATGGGAAAACAGACACACAGGTCAGAACTTGTTAGCTATGTCAACATTCCTAGACTCATATACCTGTGGGACTGAGGAGGCAATAGAATTCAGTAAATAGTAATTATATTTATAAATCATTGTTGTGAACATATAGGGCCATATCTTACAGTGTCTACACAGCAAGACTCCCAATGAAATCAAATAAGTCTCTGTATTTGGTATTATATGCCTACAGCCATTGCAGAAATAGTCAAAACAGATAGATGTCTACATTCTATCACAGGAGTACTGGAAGTGCCATCTTGATCAGGTCAGTGGGTTCGTTTGCTCTAGTATCCTGCATCTGGCAGTATCCAATACCAGATGCATCAGAGAAACCCTGTACTACATGGTTAGGGATAAATGGAAGTTAATTCCAAAGCCCATCAGTTAATGGTTTCAGTGCTGGCCCTCAGACTTCCATTAACTTCAGTTGGCTTTGGATCAGGTCTTGGGTGCACATCTGTAACTTGGCTGTAAGGCAAGTAGAACATTCTGCAATCATTTGCAACTACAATTAATAAGCGTCAACAAGCGGTTGCAGGTTCAAAATTAGCCAGTTAAAAAATTTGGCCTTATATCTGCTTGCAGCCAGGCTTATAAGCACTATGGTTTTAACCAATTCAATGCTAATATTTTCTCTATGCTGATAGCAGCTCCTGTGTGAACTGCCAAAGCAAGATACCATGCCAAAGATAAGCAGCGAAAAGTTTATTCTTATATATATTGAAAAAGCAATTTTCCTAAAAATTATAGTAAGCCCTAATTTCTAAAATAAATAGTATATTCAAGGGAGTTTGTGCCATCAGAATTTGCCATGGCTTAGGTGCCATATTGCTAATAACTTTAATAGTTTGTCCTTATCCATTGAAGGCTTCTTTGATGAAGTTTAGAAGGTTTTAGAATTCCTGCGTATTTTGGCTTAAAATTAAGTAGGGAGAGAATCCCACAAGGCTTTTTTACTAGGAGACTGCCCTGAATTTAAATATGCTTCACAATTGTTCATTTGAATAACTTGAGCTTTACCAGTACAGAAACAATCCATTTTTTTTTTCAGACTTGCTTTCACATTTCTGAATTTCATACTCTTTACTCTCCTTGGTAATGCTAAGGAGTTTTTTGAAACTTGAATCTATGGATACAAATATGAAAGTAAGATTCCAACGCAGCAAAAATGCCCAATTTTGCTTAAGGACGTTAATGAACATTTTGATTTCTAAAATTCTCCTTACAGGTGATCCGGGATCATACTCTATTTCAAGCCTCTGGATACTTATATTGAAATAAGGACTCTCATTTTCCATTGTAAAGTGTCTACTTTGCATAATAAATGCTACCTAGGCCACAGGCGGTATTACTGTAGGAAAGTAGGTGCTGGTACTCCTGCTACTTGTCACAAGGTGATTAAAACCAGGAAAATGCCGATAAATGAATGTGTGCTTTGTTATCTGGCAAACAGGTGGCACAAATCAAAAACAAGCGCTTTAGTATGGAGCAAGTTATACTGGAATCAGAGACTTGGATTTTGAACTTGCAACTGCCTCTACTTGAGGAGGCTGCTACAGCCACGCAGAACCCCAGTGCATTATGTGGTTCTGTGAGAGGTGGAGGAGTCTGCCTGTGTGGAGTTATTTGCAGGATGGGGATCACAGGAATCTGATCGGTAATAGGCTTTCCAAAGTACAACATCATAATCCACATCATTGCAATGTGCTAAGACCTAGCAAGCATTCCTTGTATACTCTCGTTCTCCATCCAAAGAGTAGTAGGGGAATTTATCAACATAAATCTAACATCAAACCTGAAGTTCTAATTGATCCATATTCATTTTTTTTTGTCTCCTTGTACTTAATTGTTGAGGGGTGAAAATGCCCTATTATTGTTAAGGCAAATGGCCTCATATTTTTATTCTTTAAAATTCAAATAAGAACTTTCATTAAAAATGAAATTCTTATGCATATAAAGATTGAATATACTGTAATGGAAATTCATGTTTTAAATAGGTTGCTGAACAGAGACAAAAATTATAGCCAGCCAACTAGCATTGTAACTATTGGACCAAAAAATTATAGACTCATAGTACACAGCCAAATGCTTAAGAATTCTTTCCATATACATATATTACTGTGAAATGTCAAGGGGCAATTGAATCTTGCAATCAAAAATAATTGTGCAGACTAATAAAAGATATAATCCATCTTTTGGAATATGAAGGTCTGGTAAGGAGATGAGATTTGAAATGAAACCCTGGTATCTACTGGGTAAGTTACAAAATCTGTTTCCAAAGTTGAAAGAAAAGTTTTCAGATTTATATTTTGTTTCTTGAACCATCCTTCAACACAAATGGAGTGAATTAAAAGGCAAACACAAGAGTATGTGAAGGCCTTTGGGAGCATCTGGCATTTTGACTACTTGACTTACAGTACAGATGTTTACACTGAAAAGGAAGCATTTATCTCTTCCTGTATGTATAATGTAATATTGTGTGGGTCAATTGCCAACATGACAAGATGAATGATTCTTCCTTTTATGTAATCTATTTTGACTCTAAACCTTTGTTCTCCATCACTTTGCATGACATCACTCATTCCTGGCTTCAGGAGTGGCACAAGTGCAGTAAGACAAGAAGGTAAGAATGTTTTATTTTCTTTTGTTTTGTTTCCCATCTCATGCATTAGTTTGTTAATAAGCAAACCTCAGTCTGGTACCTGTGATACTCGTTTGGATTAAGACAGTGATTCTCAGCTTGTGGGTCCTGAACTCAAAGGATGGAATGGGACCTCGGGTGTGCTTTCATCTCATCCCCCTGGGTCTTTTCATAATGTGGATGCACTCAGTGCTTGCCAGCAGTTTTCCTCTGTGGCCAAGAACACTTGAGCACCTTGAATGCAAAAGCAATTACATTTGTTACAATGGATGAGTGGAGTAAAGTATTCCCCCTTATGCCAAACAACAGGAGCAGCTGAGGGCATTTTGTGCACACAAAGGAGGAGTCTGATGTCCTGAGGTATGTGGGAGACCATAAAATCCTTTGAAAGAGTGTGGGACTAGTGGTTTTATTAGGTTTCAAACTCAGTGTACATCTTCACAGTAGAGGCAACTTGAATAATCACCTGTGAGGTCAGCTTAGACCAGATGTGAGGAGTTAAACAGCAAAGCCATATCAGAATTACTGAATCCTCCCTGGTGCTGCACTCCCCTGTGTGTGGGTCACTCGGTCTTTTGGAGGCATATCCAGGGTTCTTTGCACTGCAGTAAGTTGAGATGTTCTGCTTTTTTCCGATAAAGGGTGGGAGGAAATTGGCTGTACTTTCAGGTACACAGGGGGAGTAGTGGGAAAGCTTTGGAGGACTCTCAGTCCTCGAGTTGTTTAGTCTGCATTCTCATTGCAAAATGGGTGATTACCAGCCAGAGTGAAAGATACACTCATGTTGTAGCCTGTTGCCTCAGACAGACCAGCTAGCCTGGATTGACAGCGCCACTAAACTTGGATGAGAGGGTTTTCCTGTGTGGACAGGAAAGGAGTTAAGGAACACCCAAGTAAGTGCCTGGTCAGGGGCTGAGAACTGGAACAATGCTATGTATTACGCAGTGAGGGTATTGAATTTCATGTGGTCCCTCCAAGGAAATAGTCCAGATGAGCCCACGGAGAAAGGCAGAGGCTCAGAAATACATGCTTCTTGGGATAGGGTAATGGTTTCTTACTTAGAATTCCTGAAAAGGGGGGCTGCCTGCATGCAGTTTGTTCATGTTGCTGTTCAGGGAAACTGGGCTGGTACACTTTTTGTTTAACAAACCAACCATCAACCTCCTAAGAAAGTAACTGACCCCGTGTCACCAATTTGACTCCGAACAGAAACTTACAAACACGATCCTGAATTTTGGCTACTGAACAGCCCAGGGTATAACAGTATAAAAAAGTGAGCGAACTAAAGGAATTTTAACACATTCCTCTCTTCTACTAAATGTGCAACAACCAAAAAAAACCCAACCTCATCTGATTTCATTTCCAAGCCCTATATGAGAGGTGTAATATTTAACTTGTAAAAAGGTGTCAGTGATGAATGCTGAACTTTCAAATGTTGACTAGAGATGAAACTATTTTTATTTGTATAGATAAGATTCATACTAGGATGTTTTGTAGGTGACAAGCTCATATGATAGAAATGTGATCTTTTAAAATATATTTAATGGACTCTCATATTCCTATTGATTCTAATACAAATGAATTTTCCAAGGATTCTGCATATGTCAAAATTTTGTCCTTTGAACTTCTCTGTGGTAACCTTGGTGGTTAGGGTTAGGGTTACCTTTTCTAGTAGCACCACAAAAAAATACAAGCACCTGAGGCCCTGAATAATTTCAAGTTATGAGTCAACTCACATGCCTTTGATCAAGGAAATCACCTTTATTTTTTAATAGGCACATATACTGTGTCTTTACTTTAGGCTTTCAGCCTTTCTATAAACAGAGCCAGAATATAGGTTTTAATTTTTGACATCATGATCAGATAAAATACATGGTGTCACTCGCAAACTCTATAGAACCTTGGGGAGACGATTCACTGTCATCATTTCTCCTCAGCAGTCACACACATTTGCCTCAGATAGACATCATTCCTGCAAGCCTGGGGGCATCGAATTGGTCTGCCTCAGGTTTGCTAACTCAGAAGTGAAAATAGTTCCCAGACACTTAAAGGCCCTTGTTAATCTTCTGAGAAGGACAATCCTTCAAATTGAAACTAGTTTCTACATTGTGATATCTATTCTCAATTTAAGGCTTAAGTTAATTTTATATCAAGAAAGAAGTATCAAATTGTTATTAAATTAAATTAAGTAAAGGAGGGGTGCTCAGGATGAACAGTAAACATGGTTAAGGTACTGCGCAACTTCTCCTTATCAAATTCTGCTCTCAGTCACACCTGTATAATTCAGAAGTAACTCCACTGATTTTCATGGAGTTATTCCAGATTTACATAGATGTACCTGAGGTTATAATCTGGATCATTAGATTTGCTCAAGTAACTAGATACTTGAACTGTAATTATTATTCATATAGTCCTATACACTAAGTTTGAATGGTGCTTTGTAGACATACAAGAAGACAAGGCCCCTATAATCTAGTAATAGTAAAAGAGACTATCATTTGGGTTTCAAAATCCCTTGAAGCATAGTCTCTTAACCAGCAGTTAATCAAAGTTCCCTGAATTATTATGGCTATCTTAATTTAGTCAAGCAATTATGATGTTGGTAACTAGCCCCTAACCTAACAGCTATGGAGCTCAGAGTCTAGTTGAAGTCGCATAAAAAATTGAGGAAACCTAGCGCAATGGAATCCTGACTGAGACCTGTAGATGCTGCTACAATGCAAATTAATTATGATAATAAATGTGATCCAGGAGAAATGGGGTGCAGTTAATCAGTATCTTGCTTGTAAGTCCATTATAACAAAAGAAGTGGTGTGAGGGACAGAAGCTTTGTCACATAGAATACCACTGTGTGTGTGTATGTGACACATTGTACAAGTAGCATCACTTGGCATTTTATAGCCAAAGAGGTAAAACGTCCAACCTATGAAGTAGGAGCCATAGCAGCACTGGAAGCAGGTGAAACAATATTTGCCAGTTTTCTTAACATCGGTCATTTCAGAGAATTAGGCCTCCATGTGTAATAGTAGCAGCTGCAGCAGTAATATCTTTGCCAATGTCATGTTTTCTAAGGCGGTGTTCTGACGGATCCAGCTGCTACAACTGCTGCCAACGTAGTAGATGATGTTTTACTGTGATACTGAAGTTCAATTTCATCGTTGTTAAATGAGCTCAAGGAATTTTTCATTGTGTGACAGGTTCTTGTTATCTGAAGTTTAGTTTCAAGTAAATTTTCAAGGATTATAAAGCTTCTTTTGAATAACTCTGCTTTGGGCTCAGTCTGTGAGTTACTGGTAATAGGAATATTTTCTTGCATTATGAAGTCTACTTCCTGTTCCTTTTTGGAAGAATCTGCTGTGAAGTTAAGAGGGAGATAACACCCCGAAGAATCCTTAAAGGATCCGGGGGTACTAGCTGAGGGGCCACTTGGCCCCAAAAGGACAAGATGGGTGGGAGTGGGCTAATGGTCTTTTCTTGAGGATGACCACATGTAAGAAGTGGGGTCGCAAGAAGTGGGGTTGGGATGCATGAACAGCATCAGCAAAGTTTTTTGGATTATTCATGAATCTGAGCTCATATTCCAAAGAGAAGAGAAGTTGAACTCACCTGGAGTTCGGATGGGATCTTGGTGCAATGCATATGTATAACCATGTCTTGCACATGTTACGTCTTGATTTGGATGGGAGACATACACAAGAAGCACAATTCAGTCCTGAGTTATGCTTATTGCAACTCCGCTGATATCATTAAAATGAATTTCTTGAGGAGCGCTGCTGAGTGTTATGAGAGGGAGAGTAACTCCAGGGCAGACTTAAAAAAAAATATTTACATAGGAAACAGAGGAAGTACTTAGGGCCAGATGGTAATCTCATTTACATTTGTATAAATCTGGATTATCTCTATTGACCTCATGACTGGTGACTTCATTAGAGCTCCTCTGGATTTACAAGGTGAGATCACAACCTGGCCCACCATGTATTGTAAACTGATATGCAAGATGTAAGCAACTAGAGTCAAATCTGCCCTCAGTTATATCTGTGTAACTCCAGTGAAGTCACTAAGCACTTTCTCTGTCTCTCCCTAATGCTATGTAATATGTCTTGTCTCCTTTGTAATATTTTTTTCTCCCTGCCACAACCTTCTGCAGCTTGCTCTGAGAAATGGTGATGAACTAGCAGAGCTGTGACCTTTCATAATGAGAAATACCATGAGACTGCCCGTCTCCCACTATTTTAACTGTTTCTCCTGCTAGAAGGAGTGAGAGGCTGCTTTTCATCTGCCTTCCAGTGCATCTGTGGCAGTTTACAGGCTTTTCTGTCTCCTCTGATTGGATTTATATTTCTATCTGAATAGGAATCAACCCAATATTTGTTTCCACAAACATACAGAAAAAAAATTTGTCCTCTGATGTATGCACACAACTCTGAAATCAGTGGGAGTTATGCATATAATGCTATGGACACTCAATGAAACTGGATTTGGAGACCCATTAGCAGGGGTATTGAAAGGGATGGAGAATAAAAAGCAGTTGTCCCACATCCAGATTTGCTGTGGGAGGCTCAGGAGCAAAAGGAAATCAGCTCTTACCACTTTCTTCACATTGCTGCTGCTAAGATAAGTGAGAAAGGGAAAAGTGCCAGGGGATGTGCTGGGTGACACCACCATCATGTAACAGTTTCCCATATACAAAAAGAGCAGCATAAATTAAGACTAGAGAAGCATCTCCTCAAGGGTGACGAGGCCTTAAATATCAGAAATATTTCTGTTTATAGGACCTGTCCTGGTGATTCTCCTGGAGCTATAAACCTTGTGTTTTGTCCGAGGTTTTGTAAGTCATCCTTCAGGCTGAAATCTGCTGAAAGCAGAAGCTACTTAAGCACGTGTGCCTCTGTGACCATCCATACCTGGCCAGCCAGATGTTTGCTTAGCTCTCTTCTCATACCTCCACATATAAGTTGACCAGATGCTCTGTAAATTGGATGTCTCCCAGCTTTGAGGGACAATGACCCCCCCCAAGCAGATTTATAAATAAACTCATCCATTTTCCTCATATTCCCCCTTTTTAAACAAAATTGCTCCAGAACTATTCTTTGTCTTGTGATGTTGCTCAAAAGGGAGGACTTGGCTATACTGGGAAATGTGCAGCGCTGGGAGTTACAGCTGTGGTCGTACAGCTGTGTAGGACCAGCGCTGCAGTGTGGCCACACTTACAGCTACCAGCGCTGCAGTGTGGCCACATTTGCAGCAGTTGCAGCGCTGTTGGGAGTGGTGCATTGTGGGCAGCTATCCCACAGGGCACCTCGTGTGGCTGAGCTTGCCCCAACTCTGCGGCGCAAGGACACGAGACTGAGAGCTGCCCTGTCAGTGGAGAAGCGGGTGGCTATGCAGTCGGAAGCTGCAACTCCAGACAGCTACCGATCGGTCGCGACCAGTTTGGAGTGGAAAGTCGACCGTGGAATAGTGTGATGCAAGTTTGCAGGGCCATTAATCACATCCTCAAGAAGAATGTGACTCTGGGGAATGTGCAGGACATCTGGATGGCTTGCACAAATGGGTTCCCTAACTGAGGAGGGCGAATAGATGGGACGCAATTCTATTGCTGGCCCCACCCACCAACAAGGCATCCGTATCATTAATAGGAAGGGATATTTCTCTATGGTTCCCAGGCGCTTGTGGGATCACCATGGCGTTTCATCTGGATCATTACACAGCTGACCTGAAAGGTGCATGATTGCACGCATCTTTCGGAACAGTGGCCTGTTCAGGAAGCGGCAGCTAAGACTTTTTTCCCAGACCAGAAAGTCACAGTGGGTGATGTCGAAATGCCCATTGTGATCCTTAGAGACCCTGCTAACCCGTTAATGCCTGGCTCATGAAACCATATACAGGGAAGCTTGACAGGAAGCAAGGACCGGTTCAATACAGGCTGAGCCGGTGCAGAATGACTGTGGAGTTGTCTTTTGCCGTTAAAAGCGCGCTGGAGGGTCTTTCAGGAAGCTAGACTTGGGGGAAAGCAGCATCCCTGCGTATATCCGCGTGCTGTACCCTCCATAATATTTGTGGAAGGAAGTGTGAAAACATTCGGACGAATGGACCCCGAGGTTCAGCGCTGGAGTAGAATTTGCACAGCCAGAGAGCAGGGCTAAATAGAGGCCCAGCACAGGGCTTCAAGGATAGGGATGCCTTAAGGGAGCAATTTGAGGCGAAGCCAACAATAATCGTTGGTGCCTTGCACAGGAGTGATGGCAGTGTTGACAATGATTTGCAGGCCTGCTTTTCCTTGTGTACAGTATGTTCACTTTCTGTAAAATAAAAACGTTTTAAAAGACAATAAATCCTTTATTAAAATACAGTACAGAAAACCGCTGGGGGGAGGGTGCTGAACTGTACAGTTAGAGGTTTAAATATGTGCTGCTGGAGTGCTGTGCAATGCCTGCTCACTTCAGGATACTATGATGCATGGTGATGGGGGTGAGTGCATAGGGTAAGGGTCGTAGTTGTCAGGGCTGGTAGGTGAACGTACAGGTGTGGGGGCAGCTGTGTGGTAAGAACCAGGATGCTGGAGACAAGGGTTTTGAGGAAACAGTGGGCACAGTGGAAGACAGCTTTGGGATGGGGAAGAAAGCACAGTAGTGCTCGGCCCTCAGGCTACCATGACGACCCAACAGTCCATTGTGGCGCTTCCAGACGCGATAGCCGGTTGGCTCGTCTCTTGACAGCAATTTCCTTTCTGTTTCTTGCCCGTTCTTTTTCCATGCTTTTCTGTTTCCCTCCATTCCTGCAAACCTCTTATTGTACTGCTGGATACAGATTCATAATGCTTTCACTAGACTCTTCTTTACTTTCCTTGGGCTTTTTGCCGTAAACTTCTGCAGCCTCTCAGAAGAAGTCCGTGAAAATGCAGTTCGGATTCAAGGACATGATAAAAAAAACAGAGAGATAGAACACTACTTACAAGGCCTCTTTTGTTTATTAATCACACCTCAAGGGGTTTTTAGACTATTTGTAGCGCATCATTTACACATAGCGAGCCATAGCACCCAGGGCCACAGCACAGCATCAAGAGCATGGTGAGTACCTCCAGGGATCACTGGGGTTTCTGTGCGGGGAAAGCAAGGTAGCAGCTAGGGGGATACTGCACTGAACCTACACCCAAGTCTGCCACAGAGTTACTCCTGGGAGCCATCTTGCACACGCAGCTCACTGGAAGGGGGGGCTGCTTGACTCTGGGATCACTGGGGGTTCTGTGCATTGTGGGAAAGCAAAGAACGCTAGGATTAGCTGCACTGATCTGTAGTCCCTGCATTTTCCACAGGATTTTATCCCCCAGATATCTTGCTGCCATCCGTGTCACCTGGAAGAGCGGAGGTCTTTCTACAGCCTATGTGCTCCGCCCTGGTGCCCTTATGCAGGCTTGCCTGTGTGCAGCAATTGGTCGCCCACCCTACCCTCACTGCACATGTGGCGTGGACGCGTGTAAGCCTGAACCTGGGACATAGACCACCAGAGGCTCTCCTATAAATCTTACGGGAAACTGCATTGCCCAACGCTCACTGGCTGAAACTTTGGAGAGGATTACAGAGGCGATACCACGAGTGTATAGACGCAAAATCAATGGGCGTATTCCACATCTAGCATGCTTGCAGAAGCCATAACCAACCCCTTCTCCCAAAGATCATTCCATCCTTACAATAAACTCTACCAGGAAACAGTACCCTCTTGCTTTTTCTTCACTACCAGGTTTTCCAGCGGCTGCTAATGGCTAGGCTCTTTCCGGACTGCCGCTGCTGAAGAGCTCCTGGCTCCATTGCCTCCGGGGACGTCTGGGGTGTCTCCCACTGTCTCGGTTTCCTCTACACAACCTCCCCTCCTCTTCCACGGCTCTGAACTGTCCATTGTCCGTCCTCATTGGCACTGGGGTCACACCCAAGTATCGCCATCCGCTCGTTGTAAAACGGCGTTTGTGGGCAAGCACTGGAGCACGGTTCCCATGCACGTGCTTGCAATAGGCACTCCGCAGCTCTTACTTTAACCCTGCATCTGCACAGCGTCCCGGCTGGCCCTATGCTGCATGGACTTTGATCTCTGGCTGTAGGTATCTAGTTCTACGGCTGGAGCGCAGCTGTTAGCACAGCTTCCTCATCCCAAACACTGATGAGGTCCTGGCAGCTCGGCATTGGTCCATGCTGGGGCTCGTTTGGGTGCAGAGGCATGGTCAGTGATGATTGATTGATTGATTGATTGCCACTCCACGCCTGGCTGAGCAATAGGAAGGGGATTTTTAAAATTCCCGGGGCATTTAAAGGGCAGTCACCTGAGCCCAGGGCAGTGGAGTGCGACGATGACCAGAGAGGCTGAGGTGGTATGCTGGGATACCTCCTAATACCCTGGAGGCCAATTACAGCGCTGGTTAGTGTCCACACCTGATGAGCAGCACTGCATCACCAGCGCTGGATTCGCTACACCTGAAGATGAGCAGGAGTACAGCCAGCGCTGCAGCCAGGGAGTTGCAGCGCTGGCTGGGCTTTGTAAGTGTGGACAGCGAGTGAGTTGCAGCGCTGTAACCCCTTCACCAGCGCTGCAACTTGCAAGTGTAGCCAAGGCCGGAGACAGAGAAGCAGCAGGCACCATTTCACCCTCCCCCCAAGCTGGCAAAAACCTGCCATGGGGGCCCTGCTTTATCCTCACCAAAACTCTGCACTCATCCATCCCTTAGTCCTGTCAGACATATGCCTGTGTTTTACTTTGAGAAGCTGGTCACCCTGCTCCCAGCCACTGTGCCATGGTGGTAAAGGAGAGTGGGAAAAGTGAAGACTGGGGGGCGGTGCAGGAACAAGAGAAGATGGGGCCAAAAACATGTAGATGAGAACCAGAAATTGGGAGTGGGAAAGAAACAGGAGGGAACAAACCCATGGAAAGGGAGGAGGGACAAAAAAGAGGAAAAGGAGGGGATGAAACACAGGGAGGGGTGTAGAGTCAGAGGAAAGGGCAAAGATGTGAGGAAGAAGAGACAACAAAATATGGAGGGGAAAGAACAAAAATGTGGGGGAGGGGAGGAAGAGAACAGGGGAAAGCAGGTTGGACACAAAGAAAGGGGGAAGAATAAAAACCGAAAATATGAGGTAAAAGAAGCAGAGGAGAAGAGAATACAGGGATGGGTGAGAACCAAACAGACAGGGAGTGAAAGGAATAAAAATACCCCAAATAAGGAGCAGGACAAGGTGAGGAGGAAAGCCCTTGATGGGAAATGACAGGAGCAGGGCTGAAGGGGACAAAGCAGAGCTGGGTGTGGTCACCTAAGGAGATGAGGAAAGGAGACACTCTGCTGCTGCTCCTTGTTCTACACCAATAAATTTGTCCCTTAGAACCATCTATGCCACTTATCTCTCTGCAGGATTAATTGCTGCAGTATATCCTCAAGGGCTTCAGAATACATCCCCAACTTCAATACCCCCAATGGGGGTGAATGTTGGCCACAAAACAAAACTTACATTCTTATATGTCTCTTGTGATAGCTTTTCCTTTTTAAAAATTGTTATCCTTATATGGAGACCTAATTACTGTGCAATGGCCATCCATAAACACTTGCCAATTTTGCCTTACATAAATAGATACGGTAACCTCTGTATTTGCAGTATTACCTATACTTATAATCAGAAATACATATGTAACACTTATGTTACTGTATTTACTTATCTAAGGCAAAATTGGCAAGTGTATAAAAGTAAACAGTAACCATATAGGATATTATAGATGCATATAAAATCTCAAAAAAGTTAAACATAATAGAATAAAAGGGACAAAATATAATAGTCTGAACAGTGTATGAAAGGACTACATTCATAGATTTGAATAGAATAGGCTTTCCTGGAAATCAAGTATCAAAGTAACCTTTGTATAGAGAAAGAAAAGAGCTGCAGTAAGTCATTTTCTAACTGCAAATGAATGAAGAGGTGATAGCTGGACATTCAAAGTACATTTTTGAAAAGCACTCCTTAATACACTTTGCAAAATATTCTTAACACCTAATTATAATGGGCTAAATTCTGCTTTCTGCTGTAGTACTTAAATTATGCTGGATGCTGTACAAATACATCAGAAGACACAGTCCTGTCACTGAAGAGGATAGCCTGGGAGAATCTGTAACCAAGATCAGGGCTCAAACAATCCAAGCATTGCAGCTCAGTCTCCTCTGTAGTTATTTCCTTCCTTGTCCTACTCATTTTATCCATCACATGATCCTGGCTCTGTCATTTTGTGGGTATTACATTTTTCACTCCACTGTTTTGTTTTATTTGTGTTTATTTCCTGGAAAGGAGAATTTTCCCTCACAGTGTCATCCCTTGTATGCAGTATAATGCAAATACATCTCTCTGAACATCTCTTCCTGATATCACCCACTGTATCACACCACATGGTTTGACTGAAATGGAATCTGCAAATTCAGGAGAACACATTCCAAATAATATTAAATGCAAGTAAATCCTGTTAGTGGATCTTTGTTGCGGTTGGCTTGACATTATCAACAGCTATTAAAATAACTTGCAAAAATCCCTTAACCTCTGACCAAAAGAGAGCAAAAGAGCAAGAGAGATTCTTGTATACAATTCAGTTATAGATTAAGTATAATTCTTTATTGCATTTACAATTTTCTGGAGTTTAGAATATTTTTTTAGTCTTCATTGTGCCATCTCCATTCTTCAGAATAAACACATATACAAATGATTTGAAGATTTCCAAGGCTTATGCTTTTACGGTGCACTGCATTATAGATCTTCATTCAAGAGTAGCTTGTCCAATATTAATTGCTTGTGTTTACAGTTGGTTCTTGTAACTGATCTTGTAATTTTTTATCTTCCACCAGAGTTCCCAAATTAAATCAGCTTGTCCCCTCCAGGGCTACTAGATGGGACTGCATTATTTCTGAGCTGAAAGAAGCATTCTGCTATGGCGAGGCTGCTTAGGAATTGGATATCTTTAAGCAATGAGTCCACACTAGCAATCTAAAATGACACAAGATAGATTAAGAGCTTGAAAAAGAAGTGTTGACCTTTTACTGGGTAAAACACCAATATACTACTTCCTATTATACAGTTCTGTGGTGATGTATTTCAAAATATGATTTGGAAATGCCAAGCATTCAATCATTATTGCTTACATATTTGTCAGTAGAGTCAATAAAACTGCTAAAAAATAACCTAGGAAATTAACTTGCTTGATACATGTGTCTAATTCTTCTTTTAATCTGTATAGTGTCTTGTGTAGCTCCCTCTGGCTTTTTTAAAAAAATTCTTATCACTACATTTCTTTTTATCTATGTTACAGTTGGTATATACACTATTTTTCTTATCAAATGAAACTTGTCTCTTTGCCATCCTTGCCCCAGGTAGCTGATTCTCCTTCCCATTCTTTCACCAGATCTGTTTCTGCTCTCTGATTCACCATATTTAATTGCAGGGGTATTCTTCTCCCACTTCTGATTAAAATCTTTAGCAGTTAGCACAAAAACATGCTTACTGGGTCCTTCATTCATTTACTACCCGAGATCTTTTTAAAGGATCGAAAACCCAAAATATCAATAGAACAACTCTCACTGATTTCAGTTGGCTTTGGATCAAGGCCATGTACAGTCCTGTCTTTCTTTCTCACAAGACGAGTTACCAACAATGTTACCACACCAAAAAGTTTCTTTTCCCCTGTGGGATGTGTGCGCACACTTGCAACTTCATTGCTACTCCAGAGGATTTAAGAGAAGGTTGTGGATCTACTTTCCAGCCACTCCGGTGACTGTTTCTGTGCATCTGTGCACGTGATATTATGGGAAAGCAATGTTTATATTTAAAACATTATGATTGGAGCTTTAGAAAAGCCCAGCTAAAGGCTTGTGAATCTAGAGAAAAGTTTAATTAAAGATAACTGAGAATTTACAAGGTAAACATAATTAGACAAGAAGATAGGGGAACGAAATGATTTGGAAGATTGCTCTGAAGTGGTCATAGGAGTTGGGTAGTAATAATTGATTTGGAAAAATAGGTAAACAGGAGTAATCTATAATATGGAAACTACAATGAATAAATATAGTGAGTGAGGCTTACCTATCTGACCATCAAATATTTTCAACGTGCCTGTCCTCCTCCTTTTTCAGTACTGGAGCACCACCCCTGTCCCCCCCGCCCCAAAAAGAGCTGGCCAGTCAGGTGAGCAAAAAAAAAGAATAAAAAACAAAAAAAAACAAGAGACCAAACAACCAACAAACCAGCCAAAAGTGGCCAGCCAATCAGAGTGGAAAAAAAGCACAATGATATGGTGCCCATGGAAATAGCCCTATTAGCTCATCCCTAGAACTGGCCCTGTAGTGAAGCTCAATAATTGTATAAAAAGAGCATGCTTGATGACTTGTGCCTTTATATTAATTGCTTGAATACTCAAGTCATATTGAGTATTCCACTGTTTCACTATATGTCCTTTTCTGTTGCAAGATTGTATACTATAAAAGGGGTCTCATTACAGTACCATATCCAGAATTCTAAATAGAACAGAGAGAGATAAATACTCAGAGAATGATTGAAACTCTGATGTGTCAAATGCTAGAAAAAAGAATCATTAACAGACATGAATGAAAATGTTTTTAAAAATCCCACAAAAATGCTGTCATTCAATTTATAAGCTACAGGGAATTTGGTATTTATGTGAATATTGTTTTTGCTATGGTATGATGGACTTCTGCTTTTTTGTGACTGCAAATACTTCCCCCATTCACTCCCACAAATTATGTGAATCTGGACCCTGAGAAAAATACCACCTTCCATAGACTTCTCTAAGGGTGGAGACCGTTACATTTCTAAGGTAATATCTAGTGCCTTTGGAAATCCCAGATTCTATGCTGAGCCAGTGTTGTAATACAATATCCTTATAAACATAAGAACATACAAATGGCCATAATAGCTCAGACCAATGGTCCATCTAGCCCAGTAGCATATCTTCCAACAGTGGCCAATGCCAGATGTTTCAGAGGGAATGAATAGGACAGTTACTGAGTGATCCATCCCCTGGCATCCACTCCCAGCTTCTGGCAAACAGACACTAGGGAATCTCAGAGCATGGGGTTGCATCCACTGACCATCTTGGCTTATACCCACTGATGGACCTATCCTTCATGAAGTTACCTAGTTCTTTTTTGAGCCTGCTTTCTCCATATGCACAGAGCCAGTTATTTCATCATAGAAGGCAATCAGGTTAGTCAGGCATGACTTGCTCTTGATGAATCCATGCTGACAGTTGATTTTTCCAGAGACTGAGGTAAAGCTGACTGGTATGTAGTTTCCCAGGTTCTCCTTTTTCCCTTTTCTAAATGTGGACACTATATTTGCCTTTTTCCAATCTTCCAGGACCTTCCCCGATTGCCACGAGTTTTCAAAAATAATGGCCAATAGCTCTGCAATCACATCAGCTAATTCCCTCAGCACCCTCAGATGCATTATATCTGGACCCCTGGACTTGTGCATGTCCAGCTTTTCTAAATAGTCCTTAACCTGTTCTTTCACCACTGAGGGCTGCTCACTTCCTCCCCATACTATGTTGCCCAGGACAGCAGTATGGAAGCTGATCTTGTCTGTGAAGACCGAGGCAAAAAAAAGCATTGAGTACTTCAGCTTTTTCCACACCATCTGTGACCAGGTTGCCTCCCCCATTCATTAAGAGTCCCACACTTTCCCTGACCTTTTTCTTGTTGCTAACATACCAGTAGAAACTTTTCTTGCTACCCTTCATATCCCTTTCTAGCTGCAATTCCAGATGTGTTTTGGCCTTCCTGATTACAACCCTGCGTGGTCAAGCAATATTTTTATACTTCTTCCAAGTCATCTGTCCAAGTTTCCACTTCTTGTAAGCTTCCTTTTTGTGTTCAAGCTCATCAAAGATTTCACTGTTAAGCCAAGTTGGTTGCCTGCCATATTTGCTATTCTTTCTGCACATTGGGATGGTTTGCTCCTGCACCCTCAATAAAACTTCTTTTAAAATACAGCCATATTCAGTAGGTAGATTCAGATTGGGAGAAGACTGACAGTAAAGATAACACCACACAGTAAAGCATGGATACAGATTGATGAGTCTATTTCTTGTGTGTATTATCTTTTCTGTCTGCAATACTTGCCAATTTCACAGCAGAAGTGAGGTTTTGGGAAGGATTTTAATATGTGGCACCATAGTTATGGGACAAGACGGGAGGGATTTTCAAACTTCAAGGGCAGCATGGGAAAACAGAAGGGGATGAAGTAGAATAGAGAAGGCTGTAAAATATGACAGCATACCAGGTCTAAGATGTAAGCAGGGGCTGAGTAATGTAGGGCAAGAATTTTGAATTTAGTCAGCAGTACAGTGGGAAGCCAGAGGAGTGATTTGAAGACATGGTCAAAGCACATATGACAAAGATAATTTTGGCAGCTGCATTTTAGATGGAGTGGAGAGGTAGGTATGAGTGAGTATGAAAAATAAATGTGAGGAGGTTGCTATTAATAAAAGATAAACTGAATAGGGAATGGATGAGGAATTAGGCTACTGGGACAGAAAAGAAGTGCTGGATCTTAGAAATATTGTGGAGGAAAAAGTGAGAAGATTTGGCTGTAACTTGGGGAAGAAGGAAATGGAGGAGTTGAAGATTAACCCCAAGTTGTAGGACTGGGGAAAAGGAAGAATAGTGGTGGTGTCAACTGTAACAGAGAATCAAGATAGTGAAGAGATCCATGGGGAAAGATGATGAGTCAAGCTTTAGCCATGGTGAGTTTAAGAAATTAGTGAGCTATCAAGGATGAGATGTCACAGGAACAGTGAACGATGCATGACTAAACTGCTGGAGAAAGATACAGAGTGCAGAAATAAATTAAGAGTTGTCAGTACAGATATGAACATTGAAACCAAGGAAGTGGCAAAAACCAATGAAACTGTGTGTTAAAACATGGGAGAAAAGAGAGAATTTTTATATAGTTTTGAAATTCTTAACATTAACTGTGCTGTTGAGTGAAGTTGCCCTAGCCTGCTTGCAAAACTATTTGGATCAGATGCTCTGCATGTGTAAAAGGGCACAACCCCTTAGTGTTCAATGAAGCTGTGTGGTGCCTTTTTACACTAGCCAAAGATCTGTCTCTTTTTGTTATTCTAACATCAGTTTATGTGCCAAACTCTCATTAGCATTAATGAGAATTACGTACATAAATCCCACTGGTGCTGATTGAAAGTTAGATCCTAAAACACTTTTATGAAGAGGGCGAAAAGCAGCTCTTGAGCTCTTCCTTAGCAGCTCTTGGGCCTACACATCTTTTTTTAAAAAAAAAATAAAAGATGCTCTTCTTGAACTTTTAAAGTACAGCTCACCCTCAAAAAACCTTTCCAAATAACAATGGCCCTATTGGTCACTTATTTCTGTAGTGCCCACAGTTCAAGGTCTCCTACATGGAGAGCTTTGTTGTTCTAAAGACTGAGCACTCCTATTTCAATACAAATATGCCTAGAGGTGATACAACATTGGAGAATTATGCGGAAATCACTTCAACCACTCAGAAAGTGAAGCCACTAGGGCTGGGTGAATATTTTCCATGGAAACTTGTTTTTGATGGAAAATTGGGTTTGATATGAAAAAAAGTGTGTGTGCACAAAACCTGAAATATTTTGGTTTGGAAATGCTGCCACAGTCCCTTACAAGAGTTGTAGTTAAGATGCCTTATGTCCCCATTCTACTCTGCTGGCACACTCAGGCTCCCATCCTGGGACTAGCTCCCTCTCCTCCAGTAGAACTTTGGGGAAGGCCAACTCCCCAGATGTTCCACCCCAACTGCTCAATAGGTAGTTTTGATGGCCATATGGATGCTTCATCAGCCCTTGGTATGGTGGTGATGAGGTGGAGTAGGGTAGAAATCCAAAACTATGCAAGCATTGCTAGCTATGTAACTCAGGAAGATTATGGTGCTCCTATGGGCTGCATGCCATAGATGTGCCTGTAGTAAAAAATTGACCCACTAATCGGTAATAGTTTGAGATCTGGGAAAAGCCTCAATGTGTTGTGAAATTCTCCTTGGTGCAAAATCTCCAGCACATTCACGAAATTTGTTTCACAGTGATCATAATTGTCAAGTCAGTATTTTCTAGAAGTTATCATGAAGAAATATGTGATATACTTTAGATATTTCCTACACTACATACAGAGGAAAAACTTTGGTTTTTCATGACCATAGTGCCAACTGTTGGCAAATGTTAATTTTTGACAAGCACAGACCTAATTTCTCACCTCTTTTGAATTGATAAGACAACAGAGTATTTGGATAGTAAGTTACCTAAGCCTTGGTATTTTAAACACTTGGGGCCACATCTTCAACCGGTGTAGCTCAGCATAGCTCTAGTGAAACCAACGATGCTGATTTCTACCAGCTGAGAATTTTCTTACCTGACTTTAAATTTAAATTCTACTTTTCCAAGAAATCTCTTGTAGACACTGGTGCCTGGATGTAACATGCAGCACAAATCATTTCTTAGAAAAGAAGCCTCATTTGATGTTTCATTTGGCAATAGTACAGCTTCCTTATTTTCGTTTAATAAAAAGCTCTATAGATCTTCTATCAGCTGAAAATGTTATGCCTGAAAACAAGCTGCAAGCATCCATTTCCACTCAAGCAGATTACAGCTAGTTAGACAATTTTCTTTACATTTTATGGACATTAACTTCATATGGGATACAGAGATGAATTTATTTTCTTAGACTGCAGAGTCTTGCTTCAGCTTTCAGTCTGTTTGACGTTTATAATCTTCTGTTTGATTTGGCAGCATATTAAATCTCATTCTCTCTGATCATCATTCATAATTTTAGTTATTCTCAGATATTGAACAGGGTATTTATCTGCAAGCCACAGCTCTATTAGCCACCTGATTGTGAATTGCCTGTGATTTAAAGGTGTCGGGACCCAGGCCAACAAGGAACATCCTTAGTTGCTGTCCTATGGTGATGCACCGAACCAGCACCCCGATCTACAGCCTTAATGCTAACAACCTACAGGTACAGAGCAGCCACTCCCCAAGCCCCTGATTAGATGGACTGGCAGCACTTTTATTTGGTACCTGGACTATATAAAAGCTCCAACAGGAAGACAAGGTTGTCTGAGCAACAGACCATTGTATGCTGATTGCTTCCTATATCGGCTTGCCTGACTGCCTAGCCCATATCTGCTGCCTTGTCTGACCCTGCCTTGCTACCTCACCCAGCCTTGCCTCCCCAACCCACTGGCCCAGCCCCTTGGACTGGATCTTCCAGATACTGACCTCTGCAAGAACTCTGACTATCTCCCTGGACTGCCTCTGAAATGGATTGATCTGCTGTCTACCTGACCATTTGCACACACTGGACTACTCCTTCAGACTGCTCCCTAGCCTGCCTCAACCACTGGGCTTACCAAGGCTATAAGCCAAATTCTGCTGTGATTTGCCCTCCCTCCATCCCATTCTCCTATTCAACTCTATTGACTTCAGTGGGATTACAGAAGGGAGAATTTGTCTCTGCCATTGCTATAGCCCCGTTATTTATATTGTATATATATTGTATATTTGTATAGTCCCATTCTTTATCAAGAGGAGTGGCCCAGGGATCAGTTCTGGGGCCAGTTTTGTTCAACACCTTTATTAATCATCTGGATGATGAGATGGATTGCACCCTCAGCAAGTTCACACATGACACTAAGCTGGAGGGAGAGGCAGATATTCTGGAGGCTAGGGATAGGGTCCAGAGTGACCTAGACAAATTGGATGATTGGGCTAAAAGAAATCTGATGAGGTTCAACAAGGACAAATGCAAAATCCTGAACTTAGGACAGAAGAATCCCATGTACTGCTGCAGGCTAGGGGCCGACTGGCTAAGTAGCAGTTCTGCAGAAAAGGACCTGGTGATTATAGTGGATGAGAAGCTGGATATGAGTCAACAGTGTGCCCTTGTTGCCAAGAAGGCTAATGGCATATTGGTCTGTATTAGTAGGAGCATTGCCAGCAGATCGAGGGAAGTGATTATTCTCCTCTATTTGGCAATGGTGAGACCACATCTGGAGTATTGCGTCCAGTTTTGCGCCCCCCCCCCCACTACAGAAAGGATGTGGACAAACTGGAGAGAGTCCAGCTGAGGGCAGCAAAAATGTTTAGGGGACTGAGACACTTGACTTATGAGAACAGAGCGTGAGGGAACTGGGCTTACTTAGTCTGGAGAAGAGAAGAGTGAGGGGGGATTTGATAGCAGCCTTCAACTACCTGAAAGGGAGGTTCCAAAGAGGATGGAGCTTCGGCTGTTCTCAGTATTGGCACATGACAGAACAAGGAGCAATGGTCTCAAGTTGCAGTAGGAGAGGTTTAGGTTGGATATTAGGAAACACTATTTCACTAAGAGGGTGGTGAAGCACTGGAATGGGTTACCTAGGGAGGTGGTGGAATTTCCATCCTTAGAGGTTTGACAAAGCCCTGGCTGGGATGATTTAGTTGGTGTTGGTCCGCGCTTTGAGCAAGGGATTGGACTAGATGACATCGTGAGGTCTCTTTCAACCATAATCTTCTATGATTCTATGATTATTTCCATTGACTCAGCAGGAGTATATGATACATGTTCAGAGACATGCAAGAGGTTAGTAATGCCATGCAAATACAAAGGTAAAATCTAATGTATGTATGGATTATCCTGGTCATCCTATTCATTCATATTAATTATTTAGTCAATGAGCTCTTCAAACTTTATTCGATATTTCTTCTCCTGGCTTTGTTTGAATAGAAAGTAACTCAAAGAACTCCTAACAAGTGTTCCTTCTTCTTTCGTAAAGTGTGCTTAATGCCTCTTAAAACAATATCCCTCCACATCCTAAAATAAGTACTCGAAAAGCCAGAAAAGGTAATATGATTTGTAGTCATATAATATTGCCAATATATTCTTCAGTAACATATGGCAAAGAATCACTAGAATGGGTATGATCTCAATTTTTTCCCTGGCTTCAGTGGGATAACTCCTGAATTGCACAGGTGTCAAAAGCGATCGGAGTTGGTTGAAAGATTTCTACTGAAACATCTTTTTGATAGAAAATATTTTTCAGGCAAAATGGGAATATTCATGAAAAAAATTGTTTTCATCTTAAATTTTTGGGTTTTCTGAAAAAAACCGAATTCTTGACAAATTGTGAATTTTCCAACCAAACATTTTTGGTTTTCAGTTACCATAATCTGCCAGTGCAGATTTTGGAGGAAAAAATTGTCTCCTGATGATCTCTGGACACATTCTCTATAGTAACAGAATGAGAATGAGATTTAAAGCAGAGTCACATCACAGTTTCCTTGCTATATAAAAAAAAATCATGAACCTGATTGTACAGGCCTCATTGAGGAAACTTTCCATTAGAATTGATATTTTTCCTCCTGTCTTGAGTAAGGACTGCATGATTGAGTTCCTTTTAAAAAATAATGTTTGCAAAATAGTTTCTACAGGCTTGTTGCACAATCAATACATAATACATTTTAATAAATTGTTGATGTCATTGCATTGTTTCTGTTATGAGGCTGTATTTGCAGGTGGTTTTTTTTTTTTGTTTTTTTTTTTTGCACTTTATGGATCCAATTTATCTGTGAACTTGGAGTTAAAGCAAGGCTTAATATGGACCTTCGTTGGAATAGTGATTTTAGATGGCTTTTTGTCCAAGTGCTCACTGTCATTACCATAGCCCATGCTATTCTTGCACAATAGTGTCTAAAGGAAGGGAAAAACTATGTTAAAATACACATGGCTTTGAAATGCAGATATATGATGATATTGGGTAAAATCTTGGCATCCCTTCAAGTTGATGGGAATTTCACCATTGACTTCAATGGAGCCAGGGTTTCGCCCATTCTCTTCGTAGAAGAGAGACGTTCTTAAATTGTAGAGGGAGCTAGGGGCATATCAGCCGACATGCTTAGAGCTCTTAGATCCTCAAAAATCAGAAGTGAACCCCAGAAGTCCCTGCCGTCCATTGGATGCTTTCTATCATGGCTGCACAATATTTAATGCTACTTCTACCCCTATTATATCCTATGTGGGTTTCCATAAGAGATCTTCAAAATACTGGGTGTAGAATGTCACAGAACCACACCTAAAAATCTGTAGATACCCAAATATGTTACCTATTCAGAGGAGGGCATCCACAGAATTAGCCAAGCAGAGAATCTGGAGTGATAAAATGGATTGATGGAAAATCCTGAAAGGTAGATAATTCAGTCTATTTACTGTTAGAAGACTGGTATCAAAGGTAGGAAAAAGAGGCATGGTACATTTACTATGTTCCCTGTTTCTTTGGTCCATGGCATGCTAGACCATGATTCCTACTTCTTTGCTTACTTCTGGTAGGGAAGTTAAGAGCCACAGAATAAATAGATTGCTTTCCCTTTGACTGTGCCTGTGTATATGTTAACTGGGCCAGGGAGACTGGGAGTCAAAGCTCTGCCTGCTCCTCTCCCTCCAGTGTGCTAGATTTAGGAAAAACAGCAGATTGCTGTACCCGTTCCCTTCTTGTAATTGGTGATCTTGATGGCATCCACAGGGAAGCAAGCTGATACCTAAGGATTATACAACAAAGCTGGTCAAAAAAGCTAAGTATATTTGCAAATAAGTTTGAAAATGACACTAATTTTTCTTTGGCTCAACATTTCCCATGATTTTTTTCCTCATGAACATTTATGACAAAAGTTTCCCATTTTATTTCAGTAGATAACTCCTCCACTCTTTTAAAGAACTACTAATTCACAGTATAGAAATGTATCAAAGGTGGGTGAGATTGAACCAACAGTAGATGAGATCCTTTTTTTTGTAGATAAATGAGATCCTTGCACATTTTACAGCCCACATTATTCCAGTGCCTACAAGATAAGACACATAGTTGGCTGAGAAGTTTACAAGCTACACAACTGCCCTGATAATAGTATGGAAATGGTTCATCTTAAAGGAAACTGAAACCTGGGGCTTTGGGAACATCCAGCTCTTGTTTACATTCTCTCATCCACTGCTGAAAGCAATTTCTTCATGTTAATTGCTTTGCATGTACCTTTTGTCTAATAGAAAGGGAAGTTTAAGTTGCTCAAAGCACAAATATTTGATATATTCTATACTAGGGATGAAACTAGACAAGCCGTTTTCAGACTGTGGGTTGGGACCCCAAAGTGGGTCGCAAACCTATTTTAATGGGGTGGCCAGGGGTGGTGTTACACTTGCTGGGGCTCAGGGCTGAAACCAAAGTCTGAGCCCCACCGCCCAGGGCTGAAGCCCTCAAGTTTCAGTGTCCCCCAGGGTGGCAGAGCTTGGGCTTTCACTTTGCCAGTGGAGCTCATACTTCAGTCTTTCTTCCCATGGTTGTGTAATAAGTTTTGTTGTCAGAAGGGGGTTGTGATGCAATGAAGTTTGAAAAACCCTGAACTAGACCAAAACCCCACCTCTAAGCACTCCCAAATATTGGAGGTGGAGGGCCAGATCCAATTTAGCAAATTACTACTATCTTTAAAATGAACCAAAACAAACTCCATAACTGTACCAATGTGTACACCGGATCGTTTGAATTCTGGATCAGGTCTAAATTTTGTAACTTTAATTAGCACAGATACACTAACAAATGGATACAAGGTCAAGTTCTATTACTCTGGATGAAAGAATATTGTTAAGAATTATCTCAAGGTGGCTTTGAGGAGCTCCCCAGGCTACTCTAGAATTTTGTGGTTTTAATCACTATTATTCAGTCAGAAGAGTCATGGCACTAATGTTTTCTTGTAGGGACAGAGAAAGTTAAACAGGGAAAGAAAATGAGAGGGAGTGAGTAAGTGGGAACTAGCAATGACAAATCTGAAAAGGTTCAGTTCATTCTGATGCTTACCCAGAACTAATCCAAACCTCTTTATAATCTGAATTTTGGTGATATATATTTGGGAAGCTTGTGCACAGCTCTTAGGTTTATTGTAAATTCTCATAATACAAATTAAATGCATTTTAGGAAATGCTCATTTATAAAATTGTTCTAGACCATCTTAGCACAGAGAAATTAATTGGTAAGGCAGGATTTGATGAGAGAAACATCTAGAATATTATGTAGTACTGTTTTTCTCTTATTGAGGATTTAGGGCAAATGTATTATAATAAAATACCTATGCCACCATAAAACTGAAAAGAGGTCAGAAATATTTCATACCTTCTAGTTCCCTACATGGCATTACACAACCGTACCAGATAAGACTGACTCATCCTTACCCAATAAATAAGCAGCGTTGTTGGATAGAAACTGAAGAGTTCTTGACCTCACACAGGTGTCATATTATTCCCTAAAAATGCCCAAGTTTTAAACTTCTTAACAAAAGTATCAGGGTCTAACACTAATCCCTGATGGTCTGACATGGTTAGATAAAATTGAGGGATTACAGTTTGGACACACACACAAAGCAAAAAACCAAAATACTTCTGATGTTTTCCAGCTCATTAAAACTTTTGTCCAAAGAGTTAACTTCATAACTTAGCACCAATACATTAGCTCTCTCAGTATGACTTGTTCTTTAAAGAAAATCTGTTTCTTAGCTAATAATTTTTAGTAACATTTTCTCTAGAGGTTTAATTAGTGTCTACAATAGGTCCTGATGGGAGAGATGAAGTGAGTGTTTTATAGCACCACACAGGGGAAAATGTGCACATTTTTACATTAACATAGAAAAGAAGCCCAAAATAAACCCGACCCTGTGAATTGTGGGAACACTCAAAATGGTCAGAATGCAATTATTATAAACTATTTTATCTTTCAAAATAAAGATTTTTCAACTTATTCACATTATATCTATCTTCTATTGACAATGGGCAAATGTCTGTATTCATACACCTTGATCTTTCAGCGGTGTTTGGCACAGTTGACCTCCTGGGGTAGAAGGAGTTGCATGAATGCTGGTTTCTGTTCTTCCTCTAAAGCAGCTGCTCCTGTACCTTGAACTTAGTCACCCGTACAGTCCTATACTTGTTAAACCCCTAGTGTGACTATACAAGTGCCATGGGCTCCAGATCCAGCTACATTCAAATGAGACACAGCTTAATTATGTGCAGACAGCACTATCACATAGCTTTTGGGGTTCTTCAGAAAGATTAAAAACTTTGATAAAAAAAGTACTGATATGAAACTTAACCCAGGCAAGAAGGAGGTTTCACTGGTGAGCTTGGAAAAGCTTCTGAAGGATGTAACCGAAAGCATCTGCATCAAGGAGGTTTGTGTTCTTAGAGACTTTCTGGACTCTCACTGCTCTTGGACATCCAAATAGCCTCAGTAGCCAGGCTTATTTTCTTTCAGCTGGGCAAGAGGCTGTGCACTGTCTGTCAGATACAGGGATCCATGAGCTTCTCACTCCAGGCTTAATTATTGCAACATGCTCTAACTATATCTGAAGGTGATTGCTTTGGAGAGATTCCTGATGGCACAACATGCAACACCACGCCTTCTTACTAACACAGGATTATAAGAAAGAAAACATACCTTGGTGCTTCACACACTGTAACTGGCTCCTTTTCCAATAGGGTATAGGGTATATGTTTAAGTCCTAATATCATATTTGTGTCACCCAGTCACCCCCTTTGAGTGAGAACAGGCATTTTCCTTGCCTTGTACATTATTCCCTGGCAATAGCAACCTTGTGGACTGGTTCTGAGGTAACGCTCTCCAGCTGTACATTTTAGCAAGTCCATTGCCTTCCAGGGGTACAAATCAGTCCAAACAAGGCTCATGGGAGACTAAGTCCTCCACAGCCTCACACAAGGAAGGGAAGGAAACTTTCTAACCCCTGAAGGAAGTCTCAGCTCCTATTCTCCTGCATGGCTAAAGCCAAGGTTTAGTCTTGGGGCGTTCAACAACAATAAAAGCAAGCAAGAAAATAGGCCTATCTTCCTTTCTTAGTGGGCTCAGGGAGGCATAGAGTTGCCAACTGTCTAGTCACACAAAACCGAACACCCTAGCACTGCCCCTTCCCCAAGGGCCCTCCCACAGTCACTACATTCTCCCTCTCTCGGCTCACTCTCCCTCACTCACTTTCACTGGGCTGCAGGGGGTTGAGGAGTGGGAGAGGGTGAAGGATCCAGGGTGGGGCCAGAAATGAGGGGTTCAGGGTGTAGGGGGGGCTCCAGGCTAGGGCAGGGATTTGGGGTGCAGGTTGAGGGATTTGGCTGGAGGTGTGGGCTTTAGGGTGGGGCTGGGTATGAGTGGTTTGAGGTTCAGGAGAGGGGTCCAGGCTAGGTGTGGGGATGAGGGATTTTGAGTGTGGGAAGGGGCCTGCAGGTTGAGGCAGGGGGTTGTGTGCCGGAGAGATTGAAGTTTCCGTTGTGGGGCTGGGGATGAGTGGCTCATTGTGGGAGAGGTTCTGGTCTGGGGCAGGTGGTTGGGGTGCAGGAGTGGTGAGGGCTCTGGGCTGGGTTGCAGGCTCTGGGGTGGGGCCAGGGATGACGGGTTTGGGGTGCAGGAGGATGTTCAGGTTTGGGGGGGGGCTCAGGGCTGGGTCAGGGGGTTGGGACATGGAATTACCTCGGGTGGGTGTCAAACAACATCCACAGCCATTGTCTAGCAAGGCACTTACAATTCAATGACTCACTTGCACAAGGTTACACCAGGGAAATTCCTCAATCTTGCCTGGTGACTCAGCAATGCCCACTAGACATGCCCAGACTTGTGTTCTCCAAGCACATATATAAAATAGAGAACAGTGGCCACGTGGTTGCTCCAATCTCTTCTCCCACCTATGCCAAAGACAATGAGAACACTGGAGTTGAGGAGACTGGTCCCCAGGCTAACAGGGAGAGCCTGCATATGAATAACTTTAACCAACCTGCAGTATCCAGTGGGGTGAGAAAAACTGCTTAGTCCAGATATTGCCTGGTTTAATAAAGTTGAGAATTTAGACTGTGTGCTTATCTTTTATTTTCTTTGGATAACTACTCTGTTTTTTTGCCTATCACTTATAATCACTTAAAATATTTTTGTATTTAATACACTTATTTTAATGTTTATCTTTACCAGTGAATTTGACTGAAGTGCTTGGTAAATCTGCTCAGTTACAAAGGCTGGTGTATGCCACTTTCCACTGATGAAGTGGTGAACCAATTAATAAACTTGCATTGCTCAAGAAAGGGCTTTGAACAGTGCATGATGGTATATTCCTGAGGTATAAGGCTGGGAGCTGGACTTTCAAAGGTCTCACAGACAGTTCTCTTGGGCATTCCAGTTTATTTTGCCACCCAGGCAAGTTGGACTTTGTGATACAAGGATGAGGTAATATCTTTTATAGGACTAACTTCTGTTGGTGAGAGAGACAACCTTTCAAGCTTACAGCATTGCACCTTTTATTTATATTATAACCTAGAGTTCTGCATGCATTAATAACCATAATGAAAGGCAATGAAAGACAACCATAATGAAAGATCACATGGGATCCCAAGTCCCATTTTCAAAAGTGATTTAGGCAGGGTAACTGGTTTGGTGGATAGGGAGAATGAGGTGGACATAATATACCTGGATTTTAGCAAGGCTTTTGACACAGTCCCACTTAACACTGTGATAAGTAAGCTGGAGAAATGTGGGTTTGGCAGAGCTACCATTAAATGGATACATAACTGGTTAAGCAACCACAAAGAATAACTATTAATGGAATGATGTAAGATTCGAAGGCAGTCTCAAGTGAGGTTCCACAGGGATCTGTTCTGGGTCTGGTGTTGTTTAACATCTTTATTAATAACCTGGAAGTAGGAATAGAAAGCCTACTGATCAAATTTTCAGATGGCACTAAACTTGTGGGACACCTAGACAAATTAAAGGATTGGGCCAAAAGAAATCTGAGGAGATTTAACAAGGACAAGTGCAAAGTCCTGCACTTAGGACAGAAGAATCCCATACACTGCTACAAACTAGGGACTGAATGGCTAGGCAGCAGTTCTGCAGAAAAGAACCTAGGGGTTACAGTGGATGAGAAGCTGGATATGAGTCAACAGTGTGCCCTTGTTGCCAAGAAGGCTAATGACATTTTGCGCTGTATAAGTAGGAGCATTGCCAACAGATTGAGGGACATGATCATTCCCCTCATTTGACGTTGGTGAGGCCTCATCTGGAGCACTGTGTCCAGTTTTGGGCCCCGCATTGCAAGAAGGATATGGAAAAATTGGAAAGAGTCCAGCGGAGGGTGACAAAAATGATTAGGGAGCTGGAACACATAACTTATGAGAAGTGGCTGAGGGAACTGGGATTGTTTAGTCTCCAAAAGAGAAGAAGGGGAGGGGGATTTGATAGCTGCTTTCAACTACCTGAAAGGGGGTTCCAAAGAAGATGGATCTAGACTGTTCTCAGTAGTACCTGATGACAGAACAAGGAGTAATGGTCTAAAGTTGCAGTGGGCGAGGTTTCGGTTGGTTATTGGGAAAAACATTTTCACTAGCAGGGTGGTGAAGCACTGGAATGGGTTACCTAGGGAGGTGGTGGAATCTCCTTCCTTAGAGGTTTTTAACATCAGGCTTGACAAAGCTCTGGCTGGGATGCTTTAGTTGGGGATTGGTCCTGCTTTGAGCAGGGGGTTGGACTAGATAACCTCCTGAAGTCCCTTCCAACCCTGATATTCTATGATTCTGTGTTGCAGACAATTTGGAGGATAGAGCTAAAATTCAAAGGGATCTTGATAAATTGGAGAACTGGGCTACAAACAAAAACAAGAAATTCAACAAAGACTAGAAGTGTAAGGTGCTACATTTAGGGAGAAAAAACAAATGCACAAATACAGAATGGGGGATCACTGGCTTGGCAGCAACACTGCTGAGAAGGATCTTGGAGTTGTCGTGGATCACAGCATCAGCATGAGTCAATGATGCGATGCTGTTGCAAAAAAAGAAAATTCAATTTATGTTTGCTTTAATAGATGCAAGTCATGGGAGGTGATAGTACCCTGTATGGCGTTAGTTAGGGCTTAGCTGGAGTATTGTGTCCAATTTTGGTCACCAATGTACAGAAAGGATGTAGAGAAACTGGAAACGATTCAAATGTGAGCGACAAAGATGTTCAAAGGGATGGAATGCAAGCCATATGAGCAAAGGCTGAAGGAACTGGCTATGTTTCATTTTGAAAAAAGGAGATTAAGGGGGGGATATGATAATGGTTTTTAATACTTGAAAGCATAGGCACCAACTCTGTGGGTGCTCCAGGGCTCGAGCACCCATGAAGAAAAATTAGCGGATGCTCAGCACCCATTGTCAGCCAAGCTCCCTCCTTTCCCTCAGCACCCCAGTATCTCTCCCCTGCCAGTGGCCCCGCTGATCACTCCTTCCCCTCCCTCCCAACATCTCCCACCTACCACGAACAGAGTCAGGGCGGGAGCAGGAAGAGGCGAGGTGGGGGCTGTGCTTTTGGGGAAGGGCTGGAGTGGGGGTGAGGCTGGGGGGAGGGTGATTACCCCCTGGGTAGAAGGGAAGTTGCGGCCTGTGCTTGAAAGGCTGTCGTAAAAAATTTGGAGAAAAGTTGCTCTCTCTTGCTACAGAGGTCAGGAAAAGAGGCAGTGGATTCAAACTACAGCATAGCAGATTTAGATTCAATCTCAGGAAAAACTTCCTAACTGTAAGAACAGTAGGACAAGGGAGCAGACTGCCTAGGGTGGTCGTGGAAGCTTCTTCAGTGGAAGTTTTCAAAAAGAGGCTGGATAACCATCTGTCTTGGTTGGTTTAGGCAAAAATCCTGACTCTTGGCTGGGGATTGGACTAGATGATTCTTGCAGTCTCTTCTAACCCTATGGTCAGAGGTCCTGGAACAATTTGTATAGTGGGATACTGAGAGCCATTGAACCAATCTGTAAACCTTGTATATAACGGAAAGCACTTCAAACTGGGGAAGGCTGGGGGTGCAACAGCACTCCCTGAATCCCTAGTTCTAGCATCTATGCCTATGGTTCTATTATTCTATGTTTGATTGAGGTTCAGTGACTTAGGAAAATGCCTAACTCACTTTTGAAAATAGAGCTTAGAGTAAAAAGATTTAAAGCACCTAGGTGATTTAGGAGTCTAAGTCCCATTGATGTTTAGTGGGACTTAGGCTCATAAATGACTTAGGGTCAGGTTTTTAAAGATATGTATGTGTATATCTCCTACTGATAGTTGTGGCACTGAAAAATCTGGGCTGTTTGGCCCATTTGAACATTTTACCCCAAACCTCTGTCCTGAGGAGATTCCAGTCTAACTCAGACAAAAAATACTGCATGGGGATGCATTTCTAAAACTATATGATTTGTCAGAATTTGGAGAAAAGTTGGAAAGTAGTGTCGTATGACCCACATGTTAGTCTAAAATATTTGTAAATGAGACAGTAAAGAAAAAAAATCTACCAATCTACTTTAAAAAAAATGGAGAGAAAATCACCTGAGGAAAACAGAGCAGAGAAGAAATTACTGAAAACAGCACACTTACAGTTATGCAAAAATGTTTATAAGATCTTTTCCCACACTTTTGTAAAATGAAAATGGTGACCATGGTATTCAACCACCTAACGATCATAAAAGATTCTCTCTAATTACAGGTCTATCCCTTTGCTAAGTGCAGTTGCTAAATGCTTTGAAATAGTTAGTCTTGATTGCTTCCAATATCCCAACTGAAAAACTGGGTCTTTTGGGCATTCTTCAGAATGATTTTAGAAGAAAAAGGGTCAGCATTTGATAGAATTAGGAGAACATTGGAACACATCAGAGAGTTTAACAGAAAAGAATGCACCTTGGCTGGTTTCTTTGATGTGGAAAAAGTCTTTGATACTATATGGCTTAAAGGACTATGCTATACATTTTCTGTTTCTAAACTGAAAATTGTCTGTTGAATTTAAAAAACTTTTTTACAATTTTTTTAAACACTTCTGTAAAACTTTAGATAGACTCAGAATTTTCAATAATGCTCTATCTGGACATAAGCAATCTCTGCTTAATCCCATCTTGTTTTTTTAATACAGTTTAGTGATATCTAGCATTCACTGATAGAGGGCTTTCAACCTTTTCTCTCTTTTTTTTTTTAAATATGCCCAAAACATTAGGTCAGAATAAGAATTTGGGGACCAAAATTCAAAGGGACTTCCATCTTGCCTCTAATTTTGTGTCCAGAATTAATTACAAGTGAAAAAATGTCAGCATAATTAATTCTGGGCACAAACTTTAGCACTTAGATATTTTGTTGTCTGATTTAAAGGTATGGTTAGATATCAAAATTATAGTATTTGGGTGTGCAATTAATGACAGGTTCAGAATTAGGGCTATTTCGGAAACATCAGCCCTTCAGATCTCAGTCCAGTAAAGTGCTAAGTGTCTCAACTCCTGGAATTCACCACCCTGCTGGAAGCACTCTCCAATTTTTCAGGTCAGACCCACAACACCTAGGGTAGAGCAGGACAACTAACTGGAGTATGCAACTTGCTAAGCATGTTGCTGACTCCAGGAAAGACACTAGGCAATAAAATTTTTTGCAATATATGTTTAATGGTTGTTTTGTTTTGGCACCACTTCAACAGATTCTTCTTTTTAAGCAAACATCAGAGAGTTTGTTCTTGCAATTCACTATCAGAAGGAAAAGAGGATGATTAGAAATCAGATATTTTAAAAAAACTGGAATCATGAGTCAAGACATCTCAAAGCATTTTTTTATGTCTACAGACTTTTTTCCCTTTTGTAGCGTATTTGTTAAAGTAACAAGTTCTATGATGAATACAGTGATCCCAACAGAGCACTAAAAGGGACAGGGAGAGAGATCTAGCTGGCTTACGTCAATGGAAGCAAAAAGTTAAGTTTTTATATTTGCCTTTGAGAAAATTGTCCATGCCCTTTAAACGATTTATTGCCCACGCCCAGGAAATCCTGCATTCTTTGTGCACCCCAAGGTCTCATGCATATCCACAGGGGCTTGGAGTGTAAGAAATGCGGGGGCTATGTTTGGACTCACAGTCAGGCATACAAAAACGTGTGCATTTTTTGTAGGGAATGAAAATCTGTTCATTTTACATCTCTGTTAAGATGAAAGTGTCTTACGAAAATGAGGTACAAATGGAGGAATTTGGTGGCTCTAAGGAAAGTGATAAGTATTCATTGAAAACAATCTATGAGGATAAGGAAACACCTCTTTTTGCATGTAAGATCCTATTTCAAAATTTGATGGGGAATTATTTCAGTAACATGTTTTGAATTATTATTATTATTATTATTATTATTAATAATAATATTTGGTTAGATATGAACCAAAGAGAATATGGCACTGTGATATTAAGGTTATATATCAGTTGCTCCCCTTATGACAGATCCAATCCAAAATCTATATAGTAAACCTATTTTCTATAGGCCTGGGATTTATTTAGAAAGTTAGTTGGGGATGAATGCTTCTGAGTTTTTCAAAGGGATTATTTGGTACTGAAATGAGTGTATCATATCAGTAAGTAAAGAAGTCAAGGAAGTTGGCTGTTAAGTGGCCACCTTTTTGGGTTGCAAACAAGCCCTTGCAAAATTGGCTATTGGCTATAACAGGAGAATGTCTTGCTTAGATAGTTCAGCAGAACCCAGAGAAATGGTGGCCGGTAGACAAAACAATCTGTCTCAGCAGATTTAAACCACTGAAAATCAGGAAATACAAAAGTTAAGGTACAGGCTTTTAATTCCCCTTGCTGACCCTGTCATCCATCACAATGTTCCCCTTTTCAGCTTCTCCCTCCCCTTAATCCCATCCCCAGTGCTATCCTCATTTACTCCCTTAATCCCCTCTCCCCTCTGTGACACTGGCAAACCAAAAGCCAGCTCGGACCAAGGTTATAGATGTTATCTAAAAACTGATAAACTTATAGCTGGACACCAAACTAGCTCACCTGCATGTTAGCTTTGTTCAAAATAGGCATTTGTCTTATAAGACTGTGTTCAGCATTTAGAGTCTATGAAAGCTTGTAAATTGCTGCATGCATTATTCTGACTTGTAAGGTCTATAGTCCATGCTATATGGAAATTTGTAACTTTTACTTTATAACTTTGAATATATTTGCTCTGAACTTGTGAACCCAGACATGGGAAGTGTTCCCCCTCCCCAATTAAGGAGGCCTGTCAAGATTAAATGAGCCATTAAGGAACATTACGATACAAGTGTTTGGGTGAATGGGCCTATCATACCTTGGAAAGGTTACGAGCAAGGGATCTTGTCTCGTAGATTGGAAGAGTCAATATAAACGATAAGACAGGGCCACATGAAATTTCTTCATCTCTTTGCTGATTGAATTTGTACAGAGCCAGAGACACTAAACAAAGGCAGAGATCTCCAGAGGTTACAGATTATTGACAAATTAGTACATCTCTGTCACCTTTAAAACCCACAGATGGTAGCTCCTTTGTGTGTCTATGTTTGCTTGCTTTAAAATTAAATAACTCTATTTCTTTTTCCTAGTTAATAAACTTTTAGATGGTTTATTACAGGACTGGCTACAGGAGTTTTCTTTGGTGTAAGATCAAGGGCACAAATTGATCTGGGGTAAGTGATCAGTCTCTTGGAACTGGAAGCAATGTGAATATTTTGTGATTTTTATTGTACGTAACAATTTATCACTATGACCAGCTTGGCTGGATGGCAAGATGGACTGGAGAGCCTAAGGAGACTGTCTGTGACTCCATGGGAAGACTGTTACAGTGCTCCATGAGTTCACATTTGGTATTAGGTTGGTGAAATCTAATTATAGAACATACCACCAGTTTGATGTGTCTGCACTGTTTTTAATAGTCTGCCCTAAAGTAGGCACTGATGGTCATGAGCCACTCCAGACCGTGTAACAACCTCCCTTTGCCAATGCCACAAACTCCTCTCACTTTAGTATCTCCAATTCCTTGGCCCCTAAACCATCCCATCCATGTACCCTCCAGATCCCTACACTTCTAGTGCTGCTTTAACCCTCCCCCCCACAATATTCCCTCTCACTGCTCTGATCTCCTGCATTCCCTAGCAGCATATAAAGTTATAAGAATCTGGAAATGGTACGAGCAGCTCATGTTAGTGGGGTTGTGTTACAGAAAACCTTTGACCAAATGCCTCTGTGACTTGTTTTCCTTTGAACACATTCAATTTCATTGTTCAGCATAATTACATTACACTTACTATTTTATTTACTAAATTCTTTAAACTCCTCTCTTCTTAATTAATTCTGATTTCCTTGACAAGATCTTGATTTCTAAAAAGCAGAGTAGTGAGTCTGAGAAACAGACAATGAAATATTACATTCAGTTCTGGTGCTCATATTTTTAAAAGAATGTTGCGAAGTTGGAGAGGGTGTAGCAAAGTACCACAAAACGATTTGAGGGCTGGAAAAAAAATGACTCATAGTGAGAGATTTAAAGAGCTCAATCTGTTTAATTTATTAAAAATGACTTTGAAAGGTGACTTCAATTGAACTGTATATCAGGGATCAGCAACCTTTGGCATGGGCCAAAGGATGTGCTGGCTGCAGCCCCCATTGGCCTGGAATGGCGAACCATGGCCAGTGGGAGCTATGATTGCTGAACCTGTGGACACTGCAGGTAAACAATCATCCCAGCCTGCCAGTGGATTTCCCTGATGGGCCTTGTGCCAAAGGTTGCCGATCCCTGCTGTATATCATGTAAGACAACAATTAGAAAATTCCAAGTACTTAAACCTAATGGAGAAAGGCATAACAAGAACCAATGGCTGGAAGTGGAAGCCAGATGAGTTCATATTAGAAATAGGGCAAAAAAAAAATTTAACAGTGATGGTGATTAATCATTGGAACACACAGTCTTTTCATGTCTCCACATCTAGATTGGATGCCTTTCTGGAAGATATTCTTTAGCCAAACACACAAACAGCTTATTGGACTGAATACAGGATTAACCGGGTACAATTTAATGGCCCATCATATACAGGAGGTCAGGTGAAATGATCTAATGGTTCCTCTGGTCTTAAACTCTATGCATCTAGGAATATTTCTAAAATGAAATCAGAATCTGTGTGTGGATTTTAGAGAACATCACAATATTACTCTTAAAGCAGAAAGTTTGGTCTCTCCACAAAACTTTCCAAAGGAGACCCTATAGAGTGCAGGCAGAGAGCAAGGAACTTGCACAACATGGAATCACTGAAAATTGCCAAAGGTGAGGCTCAGATACATGGCAAATGGGTGTAGTGCTGGTTCAATGACTACAGCATATGTCCTTAAGCCACCCAATTACTAGAAGAACATGCTGTTGGAAATCCTTTGGTTGTTAACAGATCCTCAGACTAGTGCACATGCATTTTTCATTTTCTTTTGCTTGAGCTGCTTAAACTCTGATCTGGAGTTCCTGTGTTGATTCTGAATATCTTCTTCAGTATAATGCCCCCCACAAAGGGGCAGTGAATGCCATCAACTTGACTTCTACACTACCCAGCACCCCCATGAAATGCCACAAATTTCAAAACTATCCACATCAGCATGTGTCTTTTAGAGCACTTAGAATAATCCATGTTTTAACAGAAAGCTCAACTTTAATGATAGCAGAGCTAGTGTTCTGTTATAATTAGGAGGACATTTAACTGAAAGGGTTTCTGTCAAGCAAAATGTAGTGTTTGTACTCTTGTTTGACTTTTTATTATATATACAGACGCCCAACAGTATTTTTTTTTTTAGGAGCTTATTATTTTTACATTAGGAATATCAGTTTTGGCTTTCCTGGTTTTGCTGTTCTATTCTATACAGGCTTTTATAATGCTTTCCTCACTATAGTATTGGAAAGTATTCCAGCTGTGCATTAAAAGGTAATTTTTACCATTTCTAAAAAAAAAAAAAAAATTAGGCAGGACTTTAGCACACCGCCAATGCCATACAAAGCAGGATACTTTTCACTGGTCAACCAAGTTCTTGAGCTTTTGGACTTTACTTTGAGGACTAGAAAACCAGGGTCCCATTGACCCATTGAAATCTGGATCCCATTGAAGTTAATGCAAAACTCCCAAAATTTTACTCCTCTAATGGAAGTTTTCTCTGGTCTCTATTGAAGGCATGTAGGTGCTGAATCTTTCAAAAAGAAACTTTTATCCCAAGTGGTCATCAAGAGTCTAAGTTAAATAGATGTCAAGAAAAGCAAAGAGCTTAATTCACCCCACATGTGCAGAGAGGTCTCATTTATAACTCCATACCTGATTGTGAATTCTCACTAGTAGGATGGGAAGGTGGCAGTGCTATGCCATGGAACTTCTGCCTTAAAGAGAGCAGAGCTCCATAGAAGCATTCCTGATGGGGGCATCGTCAACACCAATTATTCTCAGTGAAGTAGCCTCTACATTCAATATAGTCTCTATAGCCTAAATATAATGAATTCTATTGACATAACATAGACAAGACAGAAGTGTGAAGTGAAAGTTGGTTTAACAAAACTATACCAGGCAGATTAGTCTGAAAATACCAGCAAGTTGGCTTTAATTCTTGACAGCACTGGAACTTTCTTGATAAGGGGTGTGAAAAAACACCTCCCCTGAGCACAGCAAGTTTCAGCGCTGTAAAGCACCAGTATAGACAGCGCATGAGTGGTCTAGCACGACTACACAAGCCATGTTAAAGTGATGCTGTGGCAGCACTTTAACGTTGCCAGCGTAGACTAGCTACTGTGAAGAGTTTCAGGGCACGTCTACATTGGCAAAGCTATGGCCCTGGCAGTTCAGTGCCGCTCAGACAGTGTAGAAGGAAAACTGCTGTTGTTTGTTCACAGTGACAGCTGCCTGTGCAATAGTGTGTTCACACTTGCAGTGGTGCTTAGAGTGGTGCACTCTGGGCAGCTATTCCACAGAGCACCTCTTTCTCTTTTGCTGCTAAGAGTTGTTGAAAGGCGGAGGGGGTTGCGGGGCATCCTCAGTCCTGTCCCAGTGCCCCATGATGCATTGCTTTGCATCCCAGAAATCCCTGTGCTTCCATCCACATTTGGTGCCATATTTCAATGGTTTGTGTACTGCGTGCCCTGCCTTTTCCGGGCTGCAGGAATGGATCCCGAACTGCTGACCAGTATGCTGCTCACTCTGATCAATACATCACAAGTGGCCCTAGAGTTATTCCTTAAACTACAAAGGCAAGAGGAGTGCTACAGTGATCTCACCACACAAATTAGCTATGACATGAGATTGATTGTGGCATTCACAAAGGTGCTGACCACAGTAGAACTCTGCTTTCGGGCTCAGGAGACGAGCACTGAGTGGTGGGGTCACATCGTCATGCACATCTGAGATGACAAGCAGTGGCCGCAGAACTTTCACATGAAGAAAGCCACATTCATGGGACTGTGTGATGAGCTCACCCCAGACCTGTGGCACAAGGACACGAAAATGAGAGCTGCCCAGTTGTTGGAGAAGCGTGTGGTGATTGCACTGTGGAAGCTGGCTACTCTAGACTGCTTCCGATTGCTCACTAACCGGTTTGGAGTGGGAAAGTCAATCATTGGAGTTGTGTTGATGGAAGTGTGCAGGGTGATTAATCTCATCCTGCTCCGAAAGACTCTGGGCAACGTGCGTGACATTGTGGATGGCTTTGCACAAATGGGCTTCCCTAATTACAGAGGGGCGATAGATGTCCCGCACATTTCAATTCTGGCACCAGACCACCTAGCCACTGAGTACATTAATCGCAAGGGGTATTTCTCAATGGTTTTGGCACTTGTGAAACACTGTGGGAATTTCACAGACATTAACGCAGGCTGGTCTGGAAAGGTGTATGATGCACACATCTTTCGGAGCACTGGCCTGCTCAAGAAACTGCAAGCAGGAACTTTCTTCCTGGGCCAAAAGATCACCATAGGGGAAGTCAAAATGCCCATTGTGATCCTGGGAGACCTTTCCTATCCCTTAATGCCATGGCTTATGAAGCCATACATGGGGCAACTTGATAGCAGCAAGGAGCAGTTCAACAACAGGCTGAGCAAGGGCAGAATGACTGTTGAGTGTGCATTTGGTCTTTTAAAAGCCCACTGGTGATGCCTGTATGGGAAGCTGGACATGGCTAATGAAAATATTCCTATGTTTATAGCTGAATGCTGTACGCTCCAGAATATTTGTGAAGGAAAGGGTGAAAGCTTCACTCAGGGCTGGACCGCAGAGGCTCAGCGCCTGGAGGCTGAATTTGAACAGCCAGAAACCAGGGCTATTAGAGGGGCAATGTGCAGGGCCATAAGGATCAGGGATGCCTTCAGGCAGCAATTTGAAACTGAACGCTGCTAATATTTGTTGCTATGCTCGGGATTGCAGTGCTTGTAATGCTAGGAGGTGATTGGTGCACATGATGCAAGACGGGACCTTAACATAATTGTATGTTGCTTTGCAGTGCTCTTTTTGCTTTCACTTAATACAATAAAGATTGATTTCAAACAAACACAATTATTTTATTAAAAGACAACAATTGGAGGAGAAAGTCAAACAAAATTTCATCAGCAAGGATGGGGATGAGGTTCGGGGAAGGAAGGCCTAGAGAGGAGGAGGGGTCCCGGGATGGCTACAGATTTGTATATCCCCAGGGATCATACCCAACCTTCTCCTTTGGAGTATAATGCAGCAGGTACTGTACTTCAGCAGGACAAAACTGCAGAGGAATGGGTGTTGAGTGCAGTGGGAGTCCACAGTGCTGGACTGTGAGGAGGGAGGAGTGGAATGCTGCGGGTAGACACTGGTGCCAGAAGGTCGATAAGGGTGCATTGACAGTATGTGTGTGGTGCATGGGAAAGAGTTTTGAGACAGCAGCTGCAGGGGAGGGCAGGCACATAGCTGCTCAGTTTGAAGAGCTAGTATCGCCTGGAATGTGTCCACTTGGCGCTCGATTAAGAGCCGCTTCATGGATTCTTTCTGGTGTGCCATATTCTCTTTTCAGTCCCTCTTCTCACTGTCCCATCACTCCTTCAATTCCTGTTTCTCAGCGGTGGAGTACATCATAAACTCATGGAGAAAGTCCTCCTTAGATCTTCGTTGAAGCTCTCTAACTCTGTGCAGCCATTCTGCTGCCAATAACAAAGAGGGAGGCTGGGCTCCCAAGGTCATTTCTGTGAAGTTTAAATGCAACATTTTACAGCAGCAGTATTGTTTCCAACACAGACAACACTGATTCAGTGCTTTAAAACACAGTCAGTACTCACACACCTGTCACTAACTGGCTGACCCCAGGCAACCATACATAAGCCGCAAGACCCCCCTAAATGGTGAATAGCCGCAGGGTAAATCACTCTTCCCAGACCCTGGGAGAACCAGCACTGTGTGTGTGTGGGGTGGGGGGGGGATAATAATCATTCCCATCCCCACACTTTCTACAGGATATGATCCTTATGGAAGATATCTTGCTGCTGAGGGTTAGCAGGGAATCAAGGGAGGGTCTTCTCTAAGCCTGCAGCTTCCACCCTGGCCCCTATGTGGCTCACCTGTGTGCAGCAGTGGTCCCCTCCCATCCCCATGATGGCACAGTGGCATGGGTATGTTACCATTAATGGGGCAAGAAACAAAGCAGCTCTGCCAAGGAACCTGCGACAGCTGATTGCCCAGTATCTCCACAAGAGTTTCCTGGAGATCTCTGAGGGAGATTCCTGTGAAGCCTGTTCCACCTCTCAGAATAGGCATGTGATGGGAGTCAAGCCTGATTTCTGCAACCCTCCTGCCCCCCCCAAAATCACTTCAGGCATTCCCAAAATCAGATCCACTTACCAGGGACCTCCTCTCCTGTTTGTGCTTTGCCAAGCTCCAACAGCTGTGACTGACTAGGCTCCTCCGGGGTAGAAAAGAACTCCTGACTACTTGCACCTCTGGCCTCCAGTCATCCTCTGCCTCTGGGTCCCTCTCCCCATCTTCATCCAAGATTTTCTTCTCCTGGCTCAGGCTACTTGAGAACCAATGAAGTATCCATAGAAGCCTTTGCAGTGGAGGTGGAGTTGCCACTGAGTATCACGTCCAGCTCTTTGCAGAACTGGCAGCTCACGGGCACAGAACTGGAGCGGCAGTTTGCTTTCCGTGCCTTGTGGTAATCGTTCCACTGCTCCTTCACTTTTATCCTACACAGCAATGTATTGTGGTCAAGGCCCCTTTCTATAATATATCATGAAATCTGTCCGTAGGTATTATAATTCCTATGGTTGGAGCACAGCTGGAACTGCACAGCCTCCTCTCCTCAAATGCTGATGTGGTCCAGCAGCTCTGCATTGCTCCAAGCGGGGGATTGCCTGGTGCGTGGTGCGGTACTGGCCACCTGGAAAGATGCGCTGAGACCACTGCACACATCACCGAGCAAACTGGAAGGGGACTTTCAAATTTGCAAAGGAATGTACAGAGCGGGGATGATGGTTGATCACCTGAGGGCAGGGCAGTAGAGTTCAAACCAATGGCCAAAGAGGTGAGAACAGGCATTGTGGGACACGTCCCAGAGCCTAATCACAGTGCTGTAATTGCCACAGTGTCTACACTGGCACCGCAGTGCGGTAGCCCCGGCGCAGAAAGCTCTACACGTCAAGATGGTTTTTTTAGAGTGCTAGAACTGCGCAGTTTCTATGCACTAAGTGACTTGGCAGTGTGTGCACCTCAGGAGTTACAGTGCAGAAAGCTGCTTTACTGTGCAGAAACTTGCCATTCTAGATGGGGCCTCAGACAATGGACCACATTTCATAAAAGCAAGACCTTTTTAATGTTTCTCCCCCAACCCCAAGAAAGCATTTAAAAATTTTATTGTGCCACAGAAAGTCTCAACTTTGAAAATTTCTCAAACTCCCCTTGCTGTGTGTCCCAAAATACCCACTCTGGAAGTTTATCTCTTAACAGGAAGGAGTCACATAGTAGTAGAGGCTGTGAATGTGACAGAGATTGATGGCTCTCCTGGGTCTGAACATAATTGATTTCTGGCTCTGTGAGTAGGCACAGCTTTGTTACTTCTTTTGCCTTTAATATCCATCCACGCTAACAACTACTAGAACCATGTGTACTGTGAATAAAATATGGAGTAGAAATGAAAACTGTGAGCTTGTGCCCAATCATTTCCCTCTCAGCAATGAAATAACTATTCCTATCTATCAGCCAATGCTCTTATATAGACCCTATCATCAAAGTCCCATAGTGCTTGCATTTCACGTCTTTCCTCACCTCTCAGAGGCTATGACAAGATCCATCTACACTTTTGTCTCGTTAGTGGATGGAAGAACAGCAGTTCCTATATTCTAACTACATAATATGACAGCATAATACAGCCTCGTATACAGTACATATTAAATAGCCTTTAATTTCTTTCCAAGTTGCTTATTTTAGCTAATTAAATTTTGTAACTTATGCTGACAGAAAATACACTTTCCTGGGAAATATTTAAAAACTGGATTTCAAACCACCAGGACTGGAGATTTACTTATATTATATTTAAAATGAGTACAACCTAATGCTAATCCTGATGGACTGAAAGAAGATTTACAATTCCTCTAACTATAACGACAGCACTGATGAGACTGCAAGAATAAGGAATATTCATTTCATCAAAGCACCAATTTTATTCACTAAGTAAGTAAAAAATTACTGTAAGATCTATGGGGAAGAGATAGCAAGATTATCTCAGCTATAAAAAGAAAAGCTTGTATTAAAGCTGATAAAGCCAATGGAGTTGATTCTGCCTTTGAATACTCACATTGCCACAAACTGTGTCTTAGAAATTCAGCTACTGAGTTTCTCTATACTGGAATGAATGGTCATGCCAAATATGTCTTCTGGCCACCAGATTAGGGATTCTATGCCCCAAATGTTTACTTCCTTCTTATTTCACTCAGATTCCCTTTGAAAACAAACACAAAGTCCAAATTGGGGGTCTTTCCATGAGTCCTTTTTATTCTCCCCGCTCCTTCTTTCAGTCTGCAGGATGTTTTTCAATATAACAATATAAATATTGTTTTGTTTTTATTAATCATGTTTGTTACAGATTTGCCTACCTGCCAACAAGGAATAGAACCCCATTGCATTAGGCACTATGCAAACAAAGAACAGGAGTCTGTCTCTCCCACAAAAAGCTTACAATCTAAATAGAGAGGCGAGACACAGGATGGAGTAAGGGGTAGAACACACAAGCAGAGCAACCAATATGATGGAAGCACATGTCTTGTTGATGACACTTTTTAGGGGTTTACTTATCAGAGATTAGGGGGGTGAGGAGGAGTGGGCACAGGACAAGAGCATAAGAAGGGCAGGTGTGAAGTGACAGTGAAGTGAAAAGACTCTGAGGGGGGAGAAGGTTGGAACAAAGAGTCAGTCAGCACTGGGCACAGAATCAAAACTACTGGAAGCTCTCTGAATATCCAGAGATGCCTATTTCAGCTGCTTCTACCAGCTGGAGTCCCTGGCTGGCTCCTGTGTGTAGTTTTCCCCTCAAGACCACATAAAGGGAGGAAGGGGAGGCACCAGCTGTGGCCAAATATGTGTATGTTCTGGATTCAGGGGAGCCACATTTTAACCCACTTTCCCACAACGCAGCAGTTCCTGCTTTGGCTGCTTGTTCTCTTACCAGCTGGAATCTCATATAATGAAACTCTATTGCAACACTGGTTAATTGCTTAGGCCAATGTGTTCCTCTCTTGTATTTAGGAAGGAGAGCTACGATTGCATGACATCCACTAGCTACTTTGCTCTCACTATTTATTTAATGTGGAAGGTGCTCAGATACTGTGAGGATGTGCAGCAGTATAAAACTCTGTGATCGATAGAAAGATAGATAAGTTTAAAGATACGTGATGGCAAACGTACTTGGCAGCCATTGCGAGATGAGATGAAGTGGGATAGGGACAGCATAACTCATCATTATCCACCAGGCTGTTTTATCTCTGGTACTCTCTATGATGTCAGAGGGCTGCTGCATTGCATGGTAATTTGTACTTAAAATCCTTGAAAGGGATCAGCCATCAGGGATGAAACATTCAGAATGCTGTCAGACTAGTTTACGAAGAGGTGTTAATTTATCCCCTAATGACAGTAGAGAAGGTGCTGAAGGGGCAGACAAGGAGACTATCAGTGAGGAAGAAATATTAGATAGTGGTATAAGGCTACAAAATATTTCTTCCTGAAAGGAACAAGCATAAATCCCTGTATCATGGAAGCCATAAGGGCTCTTTTTTAAAGTCTCATTTTATGGTAGATTAGTCTGGCTCTAAGCACCCTACAGGTGTTGGTGATACAAGGAGCTAGGAGATACATGTGGCAATACTGATGGCAATCCATTTCATGGTACCTGAAGGCAATTTCCATCATGGATCCATGCTGAAGAAGCCCACACAAAATACTGCAGCAATGTTGGTGAACTCCCATGAGTCAAGCCAAAGAGAGACCAACAGTAGGGGAGAGCATTTTGTAATAATTCAGGTGATCCCACAAATACACCTTGTTGCTTTTGTCATCAAAGGATGATTTAGGGTTTTGCCTGAGACTGTGTCTGCTGTAGCCAAATGTGAGCAGAGCACTAATACTGGTAGAGGAGGTCAGCACAGAAAGCAGTGACTGCAGCGAGCATAATCTTTTATAAGAATTACTCAAGGCCTGACATTAGCCTCACATGTTTTCAAAGCTCAAAAAAGAGTTGGGTTCCTTTAAACTATGGATGAAAAGTTTGAATTGGTTCTTATTTGATGAGATGACCCATCACTAGTGTATAATGTAGGGCTGCTGTATGTCTGCCATTGGCATTGCCACATGCCTGTTGCTTAAGATGACGTAGCATTGGTTGCAGAGGGCACCCATTACAGAAAGACAGAGAGAGATTGCGATCAGAGAGCCCAGTTTAAAATTCTGTTTTTCTTACAATTCTCCTTTCATCTCTTCTTTCTGTGTTTTGTATTGTTCCCTCGCGCTGGAATGAATGATGATGAAAGATTACTCTGTGCAACCCCAGGCAATCATTTTTTTTTCCTTCAGGTTATTTCCTTGTGTACCAAACAAAAAAACCCAACACTTAAAGTAGCTGGTGGGTCAGATTTCCTAATTACCAGTGAACATTTTGGTATACTCATAATTACACAAGAGGCAGATATTTCATTATATCCACTCTAAAAGTACTGGACTCTCTTGGGTAATCATGTGTATAGATGCTCCCAGATGCTTTTTATGTGTCTCAGATGCTTTTTATAAAAAAGAAAATGAAGATTTCATAAAAAATAATTTATCCCAAATGTGTTATTAAAGATGAAGAGGCCAGTTGGTAGAATTTGATACAAGAAAACTTCAGAAGTTTGAGTGATGACTATTTTCTATAGGCACAGCAATAACCTGCCAATTGCCTTCTAATTCTAATTGTTTGTTTGGATTTGATTTCTTTCCATAAATGTAGTAATAAGATTTAAGGACTGAAGGGCACATCAGCAAGGCAGTAAACAGAGTTTTTTAAAAAGAGGCACTCACGAAATTAAAACAATATTCACAGAAATTAGAGAAAATCCTCATAGAAAATGATTTTGGATTTGCTTATTTATCTTGTGTCATAAAACCTTTTAATCCAAAGCACAATGTTTTTTTTTAAATCTTGTAAATATTAGTAAGTAATTATAATACAGTATTTTGCTGTTTCAAAGTAAAGTGTTTATAAGATTTCCAAGCATTATAGATTAAAGAGCTACAGCACTGACAATTTATTTCATGGAAATATATTTTAAAGATAATGGGGAGTGAAAAGTAGTTTTCATAGATTCTATATTCAGAAGAGACTATTAAGATCATAGAATATTACAGTTGGAAGGGACCTCTGAAGTCATCTAGTCCAACCTGCTGCTTAAAGCAGCACCAATCCCCAGCCTGATTTTTGCCCTAGGTCCCTAAATGGCCCCCTCAAGAATTGAATTTAAAACCCTAGGTTTAGCAGGCTAATGCTCAAACCACTGAGCTATCCCTCCCCCCGAAGTTGCTCATGTAGTCTGAATTTATGCTTGATCTTACTCCAGAGATGAGTTTTGTTGTTTTAAAGAAAGATTTATACAAATCTATTTGGAAGTTCTTGAGATATCTGTCAAGTATCAGAGGGGTAGCCATGTTAGTCTAGATCTGTAAAAGCAGCAAAAAGTCCTGTGGCACCTTACAGACTAACAGACATATTGGAGCATGAGCTTTTGTGGGTGATTTATCCGCCGAAGTGGGTATTCACCCACGAAAGCTCATGCTCCAATACTTCTGTTAGTCTATAAGGTCCCGCGGGACTCTTGAGATATCTGTGTTACGGTTAAAAACTGTTTTTTACCAGCTAAGGTAAGGAATTTTTCAAATACATTTTGTAGCTGGACAATGAAAATGACTTTTTTTTTTAATGTTGTGGCAAATAGCCGATACTTTTCTCTGGGTCTCGCGCTTTCTCTTCTCTGGGGTAGGTTCAGGGCGATATTGCTTGCCTCTGAACCAGCTCTTAATCACTCCCCTAGTGTCCTTGGAGGAGGGGAGTGGAGAGGGAGGGACCTGGGCCCGCCCTCTACTCCAGGTCCCAACCCAGGGGCCCTGGGGTTGGTGAACCACTTGACTAGCGCGTTTCTTCCCCTGGGTTACTTTCCCTCTCATACCCATCAGCTTGTAAGGGCTTTCTCGCCTCTCTTCTATACAAGCCTGGTGCCCCTTACCTTAGGGTTTCCTGTTGGGCTTCCCCAATCCACCGCAGCAACTCCTCCAAACCTCTATTTCTCTCTGGACAAACTCTTCTCTTCTGCAATCTGCACTCTGCTCCAATCCAACCTTTCTCCTTCAACTACCACCCCCTGTCTGACTGAAGCAGGGGTTTTCTTCCCATGACTGGAGTTCATGTGCTCTTAACTGAAGTCAGTTTGCTTAATTGGAGTCTAGGTGCTCTAACTGGAGGTTCAGTGTGCTCATAAATTGAGTCAGCGTGCTCTAATTTGGCCACAGCTGTTCTAGTTAATCTAAAGCAAACCTTCCTCCCTTGCCAGGGAATAAGGCCCCCTGCTAACACTCTTATGCTGCCCTCTGGCCATGCTGTATCACAATGTGAACATGGCATATGTTTGGTAATGATTAAATTCCTCTACCATGTCTGAAGAAATGTATTTTGAAACAGCAAGACCCTGTGTGTTTGAAAACAGCATATACCTTAAATATGTTATTTACCCATTTAAGTTGCAACATAAACAGAATACAAAACACTGCCACAAATATCACCTTTACTGGCATTCTTAGAAGAGTGGCCCAGAATTGAATGGGCCAGGATAATTAATTACCCCTTTGCTTCTAGTAATGGTCACTACAGGTCAAGGCTCTCTTGGGGTGAGATTTCAGGGAATGAAAGAGGGGGCAGTACTCTTCCAAGGTACCCCTGCAAAATGAACTTCACCCATCTGAGTCACCAAAATGAGATGCTGCTCACTTAGACGTAGATTGAGCAGATATTCAAAATATGATCATGTGTGCCACCTGGCTCTCCTGGGCTCCTTGAGCTTGGGAAGAGTTTGAAATAGTTAACACACTATTGACATTTAAATTATCATCACTGAGCATCTGAGTATACCTCACTGAAATGAGTGGGGCAATTCACATCTCTCAGAACTATTTTTCCAGGCTCTGTAGACTCATCTCGGCATTAGTTATACTCATTTTTGAGGACTTCTTCACAACCATAACATCTAGAATCTTACTTCATTTAGAATGAGAGCTGAGATTCTGAAGACCTAGATAAAAGACTTGGAGAGGCACATGAATATGTACCAACTGTTTCTGAGTTCTGGGGCTCTGGCAAGTCCAGTGGAGGAGTCTGAACATCTGTTGTCTTTGATTTATCTGTGGTTAAATAAAAGTTTTCAGCCTTCAAAGATCATCAATTTTAGTACTTTTCAGCAACACTAAATTCACTTTAGGAACTACAAATAATAATGTACAGGCAGATTATCTTCCTCCTTCCCAGGGAAAATTCACAGAAGGGGCACAATGAGGACAAAAACTCCATCAGCTTCCCCACTTGCAGAGTTCCTCTGATTTATTTTCTCATAGGTTGGGCTTTGCCAGCAACTGCTAGAGGCACAGGGTTCTCCAGTGCATAAGTGGAAGTTCTCAAAAGTAAATGCAGTTTTAGGATTTACGTCTAGCTGCTGTGTGGGATTATGGTCATCCCACAAGACTTGCCTCAGACCACCCCATTCTCATAAGGCCTGGTTCAGTATTTTAAAAGAGGGCAGGTTTCCCAACAAGCATAATAAAACTGGGCCTGGGTCAATTCCTAAACAAAACAGGATAGAATTCAGTAGACAACACATGTCCATACACCTTTTTGGTTTGTTACCAAAGCTCAGGCACTACTACTGCGATTCTGGTGGGTGCACTGCACACCTTTCTGCTTGCTTTGAGAGCTAAGATTGTGGAAGGCTTTCCCCAGACTTAGCCTTCACACCTTTGCTGTGCTCTAATATTAAAAGTAGAGCCTGGAGCTTGCAGAACAATATGCAAACAGTGAAAGCAGTTATAATGACCTTCATTTTATGTATCTTTACTAAAACACGGATTGTGTTGAAAAACCTGTGCAGATTTTGAATTTAATATTTTCCACTGCATATTTTATAGTCTATACTGCTAAGTTTATAGTGTGTTTTTTTAAGACCCCCTTAGGAAATTTGCTGAAAAGCTACAGTAACATTAGACCACTATCGGTACAGATGAGTCATTCTAAATCTATAGTGCAGAGCGGAGTACAAAGGAAAGTGGTTCTACAGTCCAAATTCTGTTGAGCATAAAGTAATTATTTATCAATTGTGTAATCTATCTGTCTAGGTGCTTTACAGTGTATGACCCTCAGCTCTGCAGTATCTCTGCATTGAGGTGAAATTTTCACATGTTAAAACAATGTATTTGCTATAAACATATATTAAAAATTAATCTTACTTCTCTGAAGCATGGTTTGACCTTATACAAGGGGAAGGCGGACTATCCTGCAACCATCATCTCCAAGAAAATGAAAACTGTAGATAAATACAAGCATCCTCTATTAGAAAGTGTAATAGTCCCAGTGGTGGGACTATTTGTAATGGTTTACATGAATATTTCAATCATCTAAAATATCAGATTGAAAACTGCATGTTAGATCAATGTCCTTTGGAAGACTGTAGCAAGTCCTTTGTGAGCAAGTCATCATTTGGTACACATTTTTGAAGATACCGTAGTATAAGAACTTGTCTTTTGAGAGAGTGTCTGGTGTTTGCAAAGCTCCTATGGGTATGGATTTTATGTCAAGTGAAAGCAGCAATGATAGCACTGGAATTTAATAGAACTATATCCTGATAGAAAGAAATTCTAGAAGTGGACAGAAATAACTTTACTGTGTATGTAAGGAACTTAATTGTTTTCCACCTGGATCTACTAACAACTTTTTCTCTCTCACACTCTCTAATCAGCTGGATATCTTGTGGTCAAATTACACTTAAAATGCAGTTATTTTGCCCCATATTAATACTTCAGAATGGACTCATATTTAAAAATGGTTCATAAGGAAAGCTCATATATTGAACAACTGACAACAAAAAGATTGGCTTAGTGCCAACCTCAAAAAGGTTGCAGTAAAGGTTGCCAGCCCCACAAATGACCTATTTTTGTTTTCTCTAGGTCTTCCTGAATATTGCCATTGTAGGTCTTTTTTTGCAATAGAAGTGTTTCAACGATTTTAGGAGAAAGGATACTGAGAAAATGTATCAGTGTGAGCACCTCACGCATTAACAACCCTACAATACCCAAACTATGCATGCAAATATGTGGTCTATCTAGCTATGAAAGTGTGATACAGAAAAAGAGTACGTACTGCTTCTTTAATTTCTAATGAGTTATTGCTTTCTACAGAGTTCAGTAGCTGTTTTGATTGTCAGAATAGCTACACCCTTTACCAAGAAGATACATCCTTCACTCTCTCACGGAAATTCTACTTTTGCTATTTTCCTTGTTATTTCCCTTAAATTGAAATGATTCCAATTTAGACTGATATCGTGTATTTTCCTCTATGCACTGAGAAACATAACAATTTATTTCAGAAAATAAAATATTTTAATATAGAAGTAGATTTCGGTTTCAAGCATCCCAGGGATTAGGATAAGTGATAGAGAAGAGGTGAATAGCTTGTATTTTTACTTAGCACCTTCCTGCCAGAAATATTCAGTGAATAACATCACTTTGTGAGGAATCTGAGTATTATTCTAAGGTCTTCTAGCTTGTAAAGTATAGCAGAATCCTACCTAATTCCACCTCATTCTATGTGCTAAGGGCAGATATGAATGTTGTACTATCATTCCGAATGTCATATCTTCCCTCTTTTCATCAGCTAGTGTATTGATTTCCAATGATATTTTGAGAGGATTCTTAGTAACCTTGGAATTTACGGAAATGCAAGCTCAACTGCAGCTTTTTCCATCTCTGCTGCTTGCAGTTATTTAGAAAGACTGCTCAGGTTGTGAAAGAATATTTACCAAATCCAAAAACTAAGAAAGGCCAATTTCCTTAATTCTCATTATAGTATAAATCCTTTGACATTTGGCTGTATGCTACCTATGCCACATGGCTGCATCTCCTAAAGAGCAACTATATCCTTTCTAAAATATGGTGACAATACGATATACACTACTTTCAGTAAAGTTCAATTTATAGCTTACATCGTTACAACATCAGCTCCTTTGATTTATATTGTATTCCCTCTGGCAATACAACGAAGTGTCCTGTTTGCCTTCTTTAGTGCAGCTACAGTACTCACTGGATTGAAGGTTGTGGGGATTTTCCTACATTAACTTTCACATCTTTTCAACAGGTTGAGAAGCTAAATATATTGTTTGATGGCCACTATGTCTTCTTCTGTCTAGCATTACATTAATACTCCTCAACAACATCATTGGTAAGTCAGCAAACCATGACCTATCTTTCCTTAAACTAAGCTGGGCATTTTCATGCAAGCCAATATAGCCATTTCTTTAAAATGTGGCCTGCTTGTTTTGCATATGGTAGATCTCTCTTTATGACCTTTTCAATTAGGATAGTTGAGTAGAACCTTTTAAAGTAGGATAATATTAAATTATTTATATTCTTCAGCTACCTATTTTCCTGAGCTACTTATTTTCCCCCACTCATTTGTATTCAGGTGTACGTATGAAACATCCTACTCTACCATTTTCATAATTATCCCGTCTAACAGAGGACTTTCCTTGATAACCTTAATTGCAACCTGAGAAACAAATTGCACCTATATTTTCTCCATCCATTCAACCACATTGACATATAATGTTCTCGCACTCTCATCCCATTTCACCAAGAATGAAACTGGACATCAATCAATAGATATGTAACACACAGAAATTCTGTTAAGACAATGAACTTTATCTCATTGTCCTATATAATACAGGTCAAGGTTGCAAAAAGTCATATGTCTGGGGACAGTATTCACTGAGACCACTGGCTACTATGACAAGCAACAAACAAGCTTTCCTTACTCAATACTCTTTACATCTGTCCCTTAACATCTTACAGAAATGTTCAAGAAACCTTAATTCTAGGAGATTACAAACAGCAAGTGGGAAAGCATTCCATCCTAAAGAAGTGGTGACCAGAACAGAGCTACAGTTGAGAGTCATTCTATAGTTGCTTGACAGATCTGGAATTTGGAGCTCAAATTCATAGTGATGCCATAGGTTGAGACAATTCGATCAGTCTGCAAATCAGTATACAGTGATTTCTTCCAGGCAGATATATTTTTGTATTTTTCTTTTGAGGCAAGTCACTGACTAGTGGGCTATTTCCTACAAAATAATCTGTTCAGGTCATACCTTGGCAGCTAGATAATTCATAATTTTGGTTTGGAAGCTGTTCAGCACACAGAAGTGCCCTCTGGACATAGAACTTCTTAGACTTGTCTTTGAAGAAAGGATCAGTGGTTCCTAAAGAAACATTTTCTAGTGTGGTCTTCTTGAATAGCTAATTTTTTTCCTTGCATTTACAGTGTTTGCTGAGCCACCCGACAGCAGCTTCGTTAGTACCATGAATAGCCCTAAGGCCACCAGGAAGTCTGATTAGTCGATGCTCATTGACAACATGCACCATTGATTGATGGAAAACACATTAACAAAGTGGGTCATTGCACAGACTAATGTGTAGAGGCTGGTTGCTCACATTCCTTGGTCAGTTCAGAACCTGTTCCACAGAGTGAGATAGCTAATAGAGATACATCATCAGTTATTCTACATGGATAAATTACATAGTCTTTTGGAAACATAGGACCTCTAGGGTTTAATCAGAATTTTTTGAATTGATTAGGCCCAGTCCTGCACTCCTTACACAAACAAAACTCTCAGTGATGTAAATGGGAATTAAGAACATTTAAGGACCGCAAGATTGCACCCTTCATTATTAAAAAGTTGTCTACAGTTTCTCCATCCTTTCACATTACTGGCCAAAATCACTCAGATTTAACCTAAAACAATAGCCCCAAATACCTTTACAATAATTTAATGAGGCAATACTTTCTAGTGTCTGTCATACTTTCCTTGTAATTAACCTTGCTAATTGACAGCAGTGTTTTTTGCACCTAGCAATCCTGACTCAGCATCCAGAGGTAATCCAAAAATGAAGACACAGCCCTTTCTCTCTTTGTCACAATATATTTTGCCTAAAGAGGGGAGACTGATATTTAGCAGACTGTTTCAGAGGGGACCATCTTTTTGGTGTGTGTTTGTACAGTGCTGAGCACAGTGGGTCCTGGTTCATGAGTAGGGCTCCTAGATGCTACTGCATTACAAATAAATAATAATAATAGAAATCATTTTACCATATAAAGAGATCCTCAAAAGAAAAACTCCATTTAAAAAATGGAACATTTCAATAAAATGACTTTCAAGTATCTTACTGGCACTGTGTATTCCAGTTTTACTTTTAACCATATATATTTTCTGAAGACACAAAGAAAACAAAATAAAACTCAGCTTCATAGTATATTTTCTCAGATTCTTAAAATCCAATGTAATGCAACTGGAGGAAGACTTCTCTCTTGTGCCAAAATACATGGCTATATCATTGAAAACATAGATGACAGAAAAAAGACACATTGTCTGGATAATTTAAAGGGAAAAATCTAATTTCTACAGATATGTGGTGGCATGCCAACATGATTTAAACAAACACAGCTGTATACACACAGCAATCAAATGTGGCCATAAAGAATATCCATGTATTGATAACTGAAAACTGACCACAACATGAACAGATGGAATGTGTATAGATCAATATTTAATTAAATAATAAAAGGTCACCATTTTGTTTTACCGCAGTCCTCAGAACCAGGGCATGATGTCCAGAAAGAAAGCAGGCAAATGTAATCTCTCTGTTTTATATTTATTTATTTTTAAATATTAGGTTTTTTATGGGAAAAATATTTTTTCTATAATCCATCAAAAGCAGCCTATAGGTAAATATTGATGCTCAGCAAGTGTGTCAGTTTATTTCTACATACTTTTCTTTTTTAATCATTGTAACTCTATAAATCTTTTTCTGACATATTGGTGTGTGTTTTTTAGACCATATGTTCTGCATTGCAGTAAAAAGCACCTACCAAGCCATGGAAAGAGTTCCACAGAAAGCATGCATTTTTTGTGGAATGCAAGAGTAAATAGCTGTGATAGGTTATGTAACTTTATGGGGTGTCTATTATCATTACCTTTGGGCTGGAGTAACTCACAAGCTCTCCTTTTCCACTCTTGTCTTTTAGTTGACTCTGCGTACTTTATGAGCAGGAGTGAGCAGGAATGTAGCTTTTTTGGGCTGGCATTGTCTTCTTGCAGGGTTAGTGGGTGCATAATTGAAAGCCCAGGGGCAATTTCAGCTATGCGCAGGAAGAAGGGGGTATGAACATATGTGGTAATAGTGCGCTATAAAAAAAATGGAAATGGACAAAACGCCTTCTGAATTAGGTCAAGAGAGGGATGAACAAAATGCCACTCCAAATAGATGATGCAAAAGAAGTTAGTCCCAACACAAGTAGTAGGTAAAGAACAGCCTAACACTGTGGAAATCATGTATTAACAGGAAATCAATCACATATGAAAGGAGTCAGATGCTCTCCAGCCTGCACACGTGGCTTCTTTCTTCTCCTTTCTATCATTCACAAGGGATTGAATTAAAAAGACATAGACATGCCATCAGAGAAATAAGAAATCAACAGGAAGCAATGACACTCAGTGTCCAAATTGTTCAGCTTGCAACAGACTTGAAATGTCACCATGTGGAAAGCAACCTTAAGCATTCGAAGTGATATATATTCTAATTCTTTCTACTGTGCATGACAGCTTCTTTAATATAGGTAGGTACTTGTCTTCTAGGGATTTCTCAGTGGCATTCGAGGCCCATTATGCATGTGTTTTTGGTTCATGCTAAAGATAGGCCTGAACCCAAACTCCAAATTCAAACACTCCTGAATAGTGAGGAAGTGTGGATCTTGATACACACATCATGGCTTAGGCATACCTCTACAATATATCTCAGCAGTCAGACAGGAAATCTTCCTACATTACTCTGCCACCAGACTATAAAAGGGCAAAATAGTGCAGGAAGCAGGTTAGCAGTATGGGAAAGAGAGACTATTGCTTCAACAGAGACAAAAATAGTGATAAAGTTGACACTAGAAACTCTATTGCACTAGAAGCTCTATCACATCCGTCGGCCTGTGCCACTTCCCGCAGCCCTCATTGGCCTGAAACGGCGAGCTGTGGCCAGTGGGAGCTGCGATCAGCCAAACCTGTGGATGCTGCAGATAAACAAACCATCTCGGCATACCAGCAGATTTCCCTGATGGGCCGCATGCCAAAGGTTGCTGATCCCTGCTCTATTGATTGGATTAATGGATCAGTAAGTCTGAAGATAATCCTTTGATAAACTTCCTGATTTTCAGATCATGGGGAATAGAAGGATAATGGCTATATAGGAAGCAGACCAATACTTACTGAGTTGGGTGGTAGCGGGTAGGGATGCTTGAACAATTTGTATAGTGGGGGTGTTGAGAGCCATTGAACCAAACTGTAAACCCTGTGTATGATGGAAACCACTTCTAGAGAGAGGAAGCACCCCTAGGTCCAGTACTCATGGTAGAGGGGTGTTAGTGGGCCCAAAACATCACTACCAGTTTGCTAACTAAAGGAAGAATTCTCTGTCTCTTTCCTTAGCTGTAGTGAATCCAAGATAGCAGCCATAGGGTTCAAGTAGTCCAGAGGACCACCACAGTTTTGAGCTCCAGGCACGATATCCTGTGTGATATGACAATAAAGTTAAATCAGCGCATCTGGTGCCAAGAATTTCAAAACCATTTACATTTGTTTCTTTTCATTCTTAGCTACTAAGGACATGTGGCTGAACAGTGAATGTCACTAAATTGAAATTATACCAATAGAAGCACTTACTGTGCACAGAAACTTTCAGACACAGCTTTACAGATTTTATATATATTTTTTGTTTATGAACGCAAAGATATATTTTTCTGTCACTCTGGTATGATAAATATTTATCCATCATTCAAGGCAGTGGTGAGCAACCTGTGGCCTGCCAGGGTAATCTGCTGGTGGGCCACCAGACAGTTTGTTTACATTTGCATGGCTTCCCACAGCTCCCAATGACCACGGTTTGGCGTTCTTGGCCAATGGGAGCTAAGCGAAGCGGCAGCCAGCATGTCCCTGTGGCCTGTGCAGCGTCCTGCAGCTCCCATTGGCAGGGAACGGCATACTGTGGCCTCTGGGAGCTGTAGGCAGCCATGCAAATTTAACAAACTGTCTGGCAGCCCATCAGTGGATTACCCTCACAGGCTGCGTGAGACTGGCTATATGAGGAGATATACTATAATGAGACACCAGGATACAGGAAGAGATTGGAATGAGGATCTAGGATGGGGACGGGGGGAAGAAGAGCAAAGACTAGGACATACTGTAGGGAACAGGAGCAGAAGGATCAGTCTTTCCCTAGAACTTGAAACAGAACCTGAGATTCATGCATCTCAACATTCCTGTTAGCAGAAAATATCTGTAAAGCCCCCTGGAAAAGCATGTGTCTCTTCCCTCTCTAGTGTCTGTTATAGATACATAGAGGGTAACATCTTACTACTGTTATTAGTTACTCCATTAATGTAAGTGGTAGAGGTCTGTGCTTTGGATCTCAAGTTTCCAACCCTGATGAGGAACTACATGGGTGTTATGATGCCTGATGATGGAATTTCTGGGTTTTTTTCTTCAGGTTTTTTACATATGCAATTAAACACAACAATATGTTAACAGAACGTTCAGTTTGCAAAGTCAAGCACTCAAAAATTCAGAAATGCCAGAATTAAGATTGCCTGTGCAACTTTAATCGAGCTCCCTTGTGTGTATGCATCATGGTAGAATCTTTAATTATGTGATCACATACATATTTTCTCCGGGGGAATGGACAGTGCACAGGATGGACACTGCTCAAAGAATGAATCAGGGTCATACAGTGAAGGAGATCGTTGTTTGTAGGACCCCAGCCTCATTTGTTATACAAGTTGGAAGATTTGTAGTGAAGTTGCGCTTAGCTCAACAACAGCATTTGATGACTCTCATGATTCTGTAACCTGACTGCTTGTTTGTTTGTTCTTTGCTGACCCCTGACTAAGCAGCTGAGACAGGTCTGTTTGTTAGCACCTTGGTAAGGGCTGTTTTTCTCTGATGCTTAGAGTTTCAATCAGCCCTGCTATTTGAAGTCTTTGGCCAGGTCTACACTGCGACTTTAAATCGGTTTAATGGCCGATATACCGATTTAACGCTGTATCCGTTCACACGACGTCGTCATTAATATCGAGTTAACC